>NC_053119.1:8123049-8423049 GCF_010015445.1 Perca fluviatilis | reverse complement strand
TGTAAACTTATAAAAGCACAAAAAACATATATAACACAATAAAGGTAAGGGAAAAAGCCAAAAAGCATAATATGAGCACTTTAACGTTATGTAGTTTGTCATGTAAGTTAGTTAACGTTTAGGGAAATGAGGGGAAGCCAAACGCTGTTCATCCCACAATGTAAAGACACAAACACCGGTGGTAAATCGGCATAGCTTCCCTTTAACGTAAGCTAACGTAATTTAACTAGATATAATATTAAAAACATTATGCATCGTTTGTCTTGACAAGCTGGAGAGGAGACTGTCAGCTAACGTCGTTAGCGAACACGTAACTTACGTTAACTTAGGTAATCTTTAGTAAATTATCAAGTTAATTATCAATGGTAACTACTTCAGTAACGCTATTCATTTGCTGTCGTACATTGATAATGATAAAAGTGTGCCTTGACTAGTGGATAACTGCAGTGGATACTGTCGTTAGTTTTAACGTTACTTACCAGAAACAATGTTGTCAGTGAGTCTTGGACATGGATGTATAATAAGGTCTCAGACAGAGCCATGAATTTTACAGTGCACGTCTCCTAGCATGTCTGCGTATGAGTGTACACATTACTACATTACATTACATGTCATTTAGCTGACACTTTTATCCGAAGCGACTTACAATTGCTATATATGTCAGAGGTTGCACACCTCTGGAACAACTAGGGGTTAAGTGGCTTACTCAGGTTCACATTGGTTGATGTATCACAGTGGGAATTGAACCCAGGTCTCCCACACCAAAGGTATGTGTCAGATCCACTGCGCCATCATCACCTCGCGCACACCACACGCGTACAAGGTTGTTAAAATTCCTCAACGTTGCTAAAGTTCTTTTGGTTTGACGGTTTTACAAAGGCTTAACTTCAAAAGTACTGTTCATTCGCAACCTTCTGGTGGCATAATGTGTTTAATTAAAGGATAAACCTACACAGCAATCATACTCGTTCATCAAATCATTCAGTTCCTTGGCTGAGGAGTGTTTAGACACCAGAACAATGGTGGCAGATTTAAAACTGGAGTGTGTCCTTGTCCAGGGAAACAGCTGACTTGAAGGCTGCCTCCTTGTTTTACGGTCAAATCGAGCACAGAAGTGGTTCAGCTCGTCTGGGAGGGAAGTAGAGGAGGGTAGGGAAGAGTTCCATGGGGATTTGTTGGTGATTGTATGTAGGCCTTGCCACATACGCCGAGGGTCGGAGGAGTTGAAGTGCTCTTCAATCCTTTTCTTGTAGGTGTGATTGGCCCCGGATATTCCTTTCTTCAGGTTGGATCTGGCTGAGCTGTAGGCTTCCTGGTCTCCCGACCTGAAGGCTGCGTCCCTAGCCTTGAGGAGAAGGCAAACTTCTTTGTTCATCCACTGTTTCTGGTTAGGGAATAATTTCACTGTTTTCTGTGTAGTCACTCCCTCCACACACTTGTTGATATAATCCAGGACAAAGTCGGTGTATGTGTGAATGTTGGTTTGGGAGTCCATTGTGGCGTCAGCAGCAAACACATTCCAGTCAGTGTGCTGGAACTGGTGTTGTAGAGTGGAGTCTGCGTCTTCCATCCAGATCTTAGTATAATGTCACTGCTACTACATTGCACATATCTGTTCATACATTGTTCATTTTACATAGCCATATTTATTCTGCTCTTATAACACTTGCACTTCTGGTTGGACGCAAACTGCATTTCACTGTCTTTGTACTTGTACACTGCACAATGACAATAAAGTTGAATCAAATCTAATCTTAACGGCTTTTTTTGTTGGTTTCACACGTTTGATGACTGGGGTGTACTTAGGTATGAGAAACAAAGAAAGGTGGTCAGGCTGACTAAGGTGGGGGAGGGGTGTGACTTTGTAGGCACCAGACACATTTGTGTAGACATGGTCCAAGGTTTTATAGATGCAAGCACTAACACAACAACAAGTGTTGCATGTGAACACTCTCTGAGTAGATGTGTGTAGCTTGGTTACATGGAATTCTTTTAGAGAAATACAGAAAGAATTTTGCTCTAGGGCGAAAAAACGTTCTTTCTGTCCAACATGTCAACTTCGTTTAGGGTAGTGTCAAAGTCTGACTGTGAACTAATGTTAAACAGTCTATAACTGGTTCAAGGCAAAGTTTCATGTCAAAGCCCTCAGGGCATTCCGAGCTCACAGGCACAGCACCTGTGCAAAACACACAAAGTAAGTAAAGTATGTCACAGGAGTGAATAACCAGTTCTGCAGCAAAATCTGTTTAGTTTGTCTCCTACATTACTTTCATAAGAATATTCAGAATGAGCTACGCGCTGATTGGTTTGAGCAAACTACATAGAAACACATGGGAGACTCGGCAGCAGGTCTCATATTTCAGACACTGGAAAGTTATACATTGTTTGTCGGGCTATTTCGTTATTAAATTCCCTTCTGAGACTTTTTTAAGCGAGAAATCAACTATATAAAGCTCAAATATGGGCCGTTTTACGAAAATTGATGGCTAATTGCAAATTTGGTAAGACTGTGTGTCGGAGTTCAGCCACTGGTGCTGCCTCGCCGCCCGCCAGTGTTGCCTCGCCGCCCGGCCTGCTATGAGGTAGTTGGAGCTCCGCCACAGCAGGGACTACCAACACCGCTGCCCTGACAGAGCTCCAGGGCCTTCAACTCCCCTCTTCCTGCTAGCTGAATGGCCCGTTGTGTGAGAGTGAGAGCGCGGTCAGCGAGCTTGTTACACCAGCAATCTCTTACCACATGTTACACACATGTCACGCCACTTATACAAAATCTAACTAAAGGTCTTATAAAGCTAACAACTGTGTCCGATTTCAAGTTAATGAATATTAACGTTCGTTAGCTGCGACTGTCCCTTCAATCCTAGCTATGTGTAGCTACAAACCACGGATAGTTAGTTTCCTTTTCGCCTTAATTCCAGTATATTTACAGTTTGAATTTCGTCATGCCACTTACACAACATCTAACTAAATGTCTTATAAACCTAACAACGGTGTCCGATATCAAGTTAATATTTGTGAAGACTAGCTAGGTGTTTCGTTAGCTGTGACTGTCCCTTCAATCCTAGCTACAAATCATGGATAGTTAGCTTCCTTTTCGCCTTAATTTGAGTATATTTACAGTTTGAATTTCGTCACGCCACTTACACAACATCTAACTAAATGTCTTATAAACCTAACAACGGTGTCCGATTTCAAGTTAATTAATATTTGTGAAGACTAGCTAGGTGTTTCGTTAGCTGCGGCTGTCCCTTCAATTCTAGCTATATGTAGCTACAAATCACAGATAGTTAGCTTCCTTTTCGGCGTAATTCAAGTATATTTACAGTTTGAATTTTGTCACGCCACGTATACAACATCTATCTAACTAAATGTTTTATAAAGCTAACAACTGTATCAGATTTCAAGTTAATGAATTTTTGTGAATTCCAGAGGAATTCTAAGATGAGGCTAGCTAGCTCTCATTGATAGAGCTCCATCCAGCCGCAGGCTCTATCAATGAGACTCACGGACAAGCGGCGTTTATTTCCCCAATCGTTTGTTTAAATAACTCAACACATTATAATTACACACATTAAAAGATTAACTGGAACCTGTGGTAAGAGAATGCTGGCGTAACAAGCTCGCTGACCTTTCACTCACATACACCGGGCATTTAGCGAGCAGGAAGAGGGGAGTTGGAGGCCCTGGAGCTCTGTCAGAGCAGCGGCGTTTCGTAGTCCATTAGCTCAAAACAGTGACTTTGCGCGGGTATGGAGTGCTGTCGGTTGCCAGCCGTGACTGCGCTCCATCTACCTCACAGCAGGCTGGGGTCTGTGAAGGAAGGCAGGCCAGGCGGTGAGGCAGCTACACAGGCAGCACCAGCCTCTGAACTCCGACACACAGTCGGACAAAATTTGCAATTAGACATCAATTTTCGTAAAATGGCCCATATTTGACCTCTACATAGTTGATTTCTCGCATAAAAAAGTCTCAGAAGTGAATTTAATGGTAAAATAGCATATAAACAATGTATACAATTTCTGAGATCTGCACGACCTAGATTCAGAAGACTAACTGATCTCAGGTCAGTTGTGTAGCCTATGCAAATGTTGGGGCGTGACAAAGAGAAAGACTAGAGCCAAATGAGGAGGAGCCGCAATAGTTGACGTCAACTATTGGGCTCGTTGAGATTCGCCCGTTTTCAGAGGCAGTTTCAAATAGTGAGATTTGCAGAGAAAAGAGATGTCAATGGGATTTAGAGGTTCTATGTATGTCCTAGTTACCCACTAAACTGTCATTATTCAACTATGACAAGGTAAAATCAGTTTTGCATTCTATCACCCCTTTAACAAAAAGAATGAAGGGTGAAATAACTCAAATTGAAGTTGAGTTTTGATACATCGCTTAATGATTCATTTATTTTTTTGAATAAAATGTTTTTATTTTTGCAATTTGTTTACAACATGGTAGTCTCGCTTTGCCAGACCAAATACACACGCTGCAGAGCAGAGGAGGTAGCTCTAATTTGAAGAAATTGAAATTATGATTAGAATATATCATATTATCACTAAGTCAACTGTAACACCTAAACACTAGGCCTACATGTTGCAGTTATGTACAGCACAGAAGTTGAAATAGGTAGCTGAAAGTAGGGTCTAAACCAGAGGTGCCCAAATTCTTTCATATGAAGGGCCAAAAATGTATCTGGATGGAGGGCCACGGGCCAAAAATAAATGTTGATATTATGTGAAATTACCTTACAATGATATTTTATATAGATTGCTCCATCTTGACATGCTGACGTAAGCCAGTTATGTAAGATACAAGATGTAAGTTAATAGGGAAGTTTAACAGCACTGTGCTTTAAATTGCCGTAAAACTCAGATTAAGTACTTTGGTAACACTTTATAATAATGGTACATGAATTATCATGAATTCATGCATGACAAGTTTCATACTAAACTGGGCCTACAATAACGTGTAGGGCAGCCTAAAACCTTTATACATACATTACTACTAAGCTATTAAAATAATAATAGCCTACTAACTGTTGGCATGATTTTATAAATCAATTCGTTCGGTGTTTCACTATGGGAATCGCCTCGGCGTGACCAACTAAGGAAGCTCCAATGACACCACGTCTGTCCATGACAGACAGGTCGAACTGTGCTAGGGCCACGCCCCCTCATATAATCACAGTCGACTGGCTCCTTGCAAATCATTCTCGCTTTCTTCCCGTGAAGAAAACTATAAGCTCCCTCAGTGCTTCTGGGCTAGCTTGGTTGGTTATCTGCTAACAGTTCAGCAGACGGACCGTTAAGGACTACGTCAGCGAACGCAGTTCCGACCCAGTCTGGATTCGCTGAGTAAGTACTTCGCAAGAAGTTTTACCTTGTGGTTACACACTTGAAGCAGTGTCCGCGTCAAGGCGAACTGCTTCTTCTTTGGCTAGTCGGTATTTGTTTATCGCTAGCTAGCTGTGTAACTCATTTACCCTCTGGCTAACGCGTTACGGCGAGCCTTTTGTTAGCATTTGTTTGTTAGCCGAACCCGGTACCTGGAGTGAGCTAACGTGTTACGACGAGCTAACTCCTACGGTACACTGATAACGTTGGCTCGGGCTAAACCCTGTGTGCTAATCTTGTCGACAGGCTAACGTGTTACGATGCGCCTGCTAAGGTTGTTTATTTACGCCGATCTTCTTCCTTTCCAGTACCATGTCTTCAGCAGCGTCTCCCGCCAAAGGGCCGGAGCCGAAGGCTATTGAGGCTGTATCCCGCCTGTGCCCCGCATCATGCGGGGCATCCATCTCGGGCAGGGACCCTCACCCGATGTGCATAGCCTGTATGAGCATTAAACACGCTCAGGCAGCGCTGGCTGATCCCCAGTCGTGCGCCCACTGCGCGTCAATGACGGAGAAGATACTGGAAAGGCGGCTGAGAGTGGCCATGGCCAACAGTCATGACCCATGTCTGTCGGGAACCACCCCAAAAGCCACAAGCAGTACCCATCAGCCGCGAGCTACACCTAGCTGGGCGGACATGATGGACGAGGAGTCCTCTGCCATGCCTCCACTTTTCGAGGACCTCCTCGAAGTGGAACCGGGCAGCGAGGACGCAGAGGGTGATGCCATCTCTGATATCCTCGACATGGATGGGATGGAGGACGAGGAGGAGGACTCCACATTCCCCATTCCACAGTCAAGGCCTCCTAGTGCAACCGACACTGCTCCCCCAGTGGACAGCAGCTTGTACGAGGTCTGTAAGCGGGCCGCGGCCAAATTAGGAATACAATGGCCGGCAGCTCAGGACCCCGAGGGGGCGGAGAGAGACCTATACGACGGCAAGAGGCTCCCACCTGCCCAGCCGCCTGCGAAACAGCTTCTGCCGGCGGTGCCTGCCTGCATGAAGGAAATGAGCCGGTACTGGTCCAGCCCATTTAAGAGTAGGCTCCCGACTAAGGGCTGCTCTAAGCTGGAGATCCACGGGATGGAGGCACTGGGGCTGACCGAACCCCCAGTGGTGGAGCCTTCAGTGGCTCATCACCTCCACCCAAACCGCGCTCTCTCAGCTTCCCACAGCATTCCTCTGCCTAACAAAATGGAGGCCTCACCGCCTCCATGTTTCAGAGGATGTTACAGGTATGCAGCGCAGTCTGTGTGCTCTTAACACAACAATGACTCTGCTGGCTGCGTACCAGGCTGAAATCCTTGAGGAGATGGGCCGTCAGCTGGACTCAGGGGCTCCTAACCCGGTCCTCTGGGACGAAATCTGTGTGGTCAACGACCTGGTGCTGCGCTCCTCACGGGGTGCGGTGCAGGGCTGCGGCCGTGTAATGGGGCTCGCAGTCGCAGGTGAGAGGGCCTTGTGGCTGAACCTGTCGGGCCTGAGTGACACACAGAAAGCAGAGGTTATGGACGCAACATACGACCCCACCAAAGGTCTGTTTGGCCCAGCTTTGGAGAAGATGAGAGAGGCCAGCACCCTCAGGAAACAGGAGGGTGAAGCCTTTGACCTCTGCCGACCCAAACACACCAGGGTCAGAGGGGTGTGGCTTTGCCGCAGCGGCAGCGAAGGCAAAGTAAGGGCACAAAGCCACACCAGACAAGCCGCTGGTCAACAGACTAGCCAGCAGTCTCGGTCGGACAATCCCAAGCCGTGGGAAACACTCCTTGGCGGCGGCGGCAGCAAAGAGCCGCAACTCCCACCCCGGTGAAGGGGGGAAAAAGCGGCCATCCTAACCCCCCCAGCTTCTCCCTCCACCCCTTCTACAAAGAGGAGGAAGGTTGGAGAGGTAGAGCAGAGCCCCGAGGTTTGTGGTTCAGGGCCCCTGGTGTTTCACAGTTCTCCAGGAGGCCCCTCTCAGTTTCTCTCCCTCCTCATCCAAGAGGAGAAGAGTCAGGGGCAGAAGGTGTTCCAGTGTCACCAAGCACTTTGACCATGTTCACAGTGTCACCAAGCACCATGTTCAAAGAGGCAAATAAAGCCTGCATTCTCGCATCCAGGCGCAGAGCCAAGGGCGAAATGCTACCCTCAAAACAAAATAAAAATAAAACACAAAACAGATCTGAGCTGCCAGGTCCCTGCAGGGGGAGCTCACGCTCCTCCCAGGGCAGACCGCTCCCTCCAGCCCAGGGAGGTGACGTCACTGCAGTGCGGTTCCAGGGGCCCCCTCTCTGCTCAAGTGGACCGGTGGCGCGCATGCGCAGTTCACCCGTGGGTTTTATCCACTGTTTGTCAGGGTTACAGGCTACAGTTTGCTATGAAACCACCCAGATTCAATGGTGTGTTAGTTTCAGTGACGAAAGGGGATGCAGCACAAGTCCTAGAGGACGAAATAACATCCCTATTGAACAAACGGGCCATCAGGGTGGTGCCGAGCGAGGAATCGCATCAGGGGTTTTACTCCCGCTACTTCCTCATTCAAAAAGGGCGCACCACCGCCCGATTTTAGATCTCCGTGTGTTAAACAGACACCTACGAAAATACCGCGTTCAGGATGTTAACACACAAAGTGCTCTGTCGTTCAATCCGCACGGGGATTGGTTTGTGACGATAGATCTTTCAGATGCATATTTCCACATAGCCATATATCCCGCAACAGAAAATTTCTGAGGTTTGCGTATCGGGCAGAGCCTACGAATACCAAGCCATCCCATTCGGCTGTCGTTAGCACCGAGGGTGTTCACCAGGTGTGTGGAGGCAGCGCTGTCACCGTTAAGGAACAGCGGTATCAGAATATTTTCGTACATAGACGACTATCTGATCTGCTCCCACTCCGGGAGCAGGCAGTCAGAGATTCCCACTACGGTGATAACTCATCTCACGCAGTTTGGGGTTCAACATAAACTGGGCAAAGAGCGCGAGTGGAACCCACGCAATGTAACGGAGTATTTGGGTCTAAAAATAAACTCCCTCTCCTACCGCGTCACGCTATCGGAGGGGAGGTTGGCGTCTCTGGGGCAGTGTCTTTCTCTTTTCCGGCTGAGCAAAGCCGTGCCGTTCAGACTGTGCCTACGCCTGCTCGGCCTGATGGCGTCAGTAGTGTCTGTGGTACATTTAGGGCTGTTAATGATGAGGGATTTTCAGCGTTGGGTTGCAGCTTTACATCTGTGCCCACGCCGTCATCTCAACCGGAGGGTGAAAATAACTCCGGCATGCGTAGCAGCCTTCCGCTCATGGAGAGACACGGCGGCGCTCGCATCGGGCGTCCCGCTAGGGGCGGTGTCATCCAGAGTAACCATGACAACGGACGCTTCCCTGTCAGGATGGGGAGCGACACTGTTGGGGAGAACAGTGAATGGCACATGGAGCCAGAGATTGGCCCAGGCTCACATAAATGTCTTGGAGCTTATGGCGGTGTTTCTGGCTCTGAAACATTTTCTGCACATTCTCTTTCCCAAAGGTTGTCATTTGTTAGTGAAAACAGACAACTCCACAGTGGTTGCGTACATCAACCGGAAGCGGCGCCTCGCTCTCTGCAGCTGCACAGTTGGCCCGCGCCGTGCTTTTGTGGAGCAGCGGGAGACTGCTGTCTCTTCGAGCAACACCGTGCCAGGCGTTCTAAACAGGGGTGCAGATCTCCTGTCGCGGGAAACCCTCTGTACGGGAATGGACTCTCCACCCACAGGTGGTGGGACAGATCTGGCAGAGATACGGTCAGGCAGCCGTAGATCTCTTGCCCGCGAGGAAAACACGCAGTGTCCAATGTTCTTCTCTCTGGCAGACAAAAATGCACCGCTGGGTGTGGATGCTCTAGCCCACCCGTGGCCAAACGTGCTGCTCTATGCATTTCCCCCCCTCAGTCTGATCTCCCCCACCCTGGCGAGTGTGAGAGTTCAGGGCCTGTTGCTAATACTGATAGCGCCGCGGTGGTCGTCCAAGCATTGGGTGACAGAGATAATGCAGCTCCTGGCGGGAGAACCATGGCCTCTCCCCATTCGCAGAGACCTTCTCTCCCAAGTCGCGGGGAGAGATCTACCACCCTCACCCAGACCGGCGTGGCGCTGGGCTTGGCCCGATGAGAGGTGGAACTTGAATGCATCAGGCCTGCCAGAACGGGTCATTGATACAATTCAAAGCGCGAAGAGCCGCGTCCACCCGCTCTCTTTACGCGGAAGAGTGGCGGGTTTTGAGGAGTGAGTGCGAACATAGGGGACCATCCCTTACCAGTGTTCTGTGGTGGACCTGCTATGTTTCCTGCAGTACCTGATGGATAAAGGAAAGCTTTCTTCACAATTAAGGTGTACTTGGCTGCTGCTTCCAGCTTGCCCGTAGGTTTTGGGGATAAACCGGCAGGGCAACATCCCTTGGTTTGTCGCTTCATGAAAGGGGCACCGCCAAAGCTCCCAGTTTCCAGGCCCCTGGTTCCTCTGTGGGATTTGTCGGTTCGGTGTTGGACGCCCTCTCTCATCACCCATTCGAGCCTATGGAGGCAGTGGGGATGAAGTTTGTGTCTCTAAAAACGGTTTTGCTCTTGGCTTTAACCACTGCAAAGCGAGTAAGTGACTTGCAGGCTTGGGTGGGTTCAGCCTACCTGTCTACAATTTGCCCCAGGGCTCTCAAAAGTCTGTTTGCGGCCCAACCCAGCATTTGTGCCTAAGGTGGTGGAGTCAGCCTACAGGTGTCCCTCAGTGGAGCTCTTGGCCTTCCCACCTCCTTTCTCCTCAGGAAAGGAGCAAAGACTTCACATGCTGTGCCCTGTCCGGGCTCTGCACATATATGTGAGTCAGACGGCTGGGTTCAGAAAGGCGGATCAGCTGTTCGTGTCCTGGGCTACTCCCCACAAAGGTGTAAGCCATTGTCCCGCCAGAGGCTGTCCCACTGGATTGTGGAGGCCATATCGTTGGCCTATGAGTGTAAAGGTTTACAGGCCCCACAGGGTCTGAGAGCTCATTCCACAAGGGGCATGGCCGCTTCATGGGCCCTTTTAGGGGGTGTGTCAGTGAAGGAAATTTGGCGGCGCAAGCTGGGCGCCACACTCACACTTTGTGAGGTTTTACAAGCTCGATGTTTCCGGACGGTCCTTGGCACAGGCTGTGCTGGGGGTTACGGGCGCGGGGTTAGTGTGACTCTCGGTTCAATATTATTTGGCCCGGAGATCTCAGGCAATCCGGGAGTGGTCTATATCTCCCATAGTGAAACACCGAACGAAGTTAGAAAGAACTTTAGGTTACCGCGTAACCCCGGTTCTTTGATAACAGAGTGAGGTGTTCCCAACACGCCCCTCCTTGCATAGAGGAAAGAAACCTATCTTGAATGATTTGCAAGGAGCCAGTCGACTGTGATTATATGAGGGGGCGTGGCCCTAGCACAGTTCGACCTGTCTGTCATGGACAGACGTGGTGTCATTGGAGCTTCCTTAGTTGGTCACGCCGAGGCGATTCCCATAGTGAAACACCTCACTCTGTTATCAAAGAACCGGGGTTACGTTAAGTAACCTAAAGTTTTGTGTGTGGCACAGTGAAACCTTAAGATGAACTGTATGTGGGGATGGATATCTAAGTGACTACCTTACCTATAGGACAGTAAGCCTATCATCAGTGGGGATTTATATTTGCTAATAAAACGTTTTCAGATTCATGTTAAGACTTTTTAATTTTTGAAAAAAACTACAACATTTTGCAATAATTTGGAGGCCCCCTTGTGTTGAGTCTGAGGACCCCCTAGGGATCCCGGACCCCCTGTTGAAGATCCCTGCCCTAAGGAAAGAGCTGCCATGTTGTTAGTCTATATCCTTGACGTTCCACTTCCGGGATTGCTCCGCCGGATGAATGTATTTTTGCCGATTTCCATTTCCTTCTGCTTTCTTTTTTCTTTTTTTCTTTTAAACTCAGATCTTTGCAAGGTAAATTGAGAGAGGTAGCTAGACTATCTGTCCAATCTGAGTTTTCTGTTGCATGACTATTTTACAGCAGCTCCGTGCGGAGCTTAGCGCCACCCATGACGATTGTGATTGGTTTAAAGAAATGTCAATAAACCAGAGCATGTTTTCTACCATCCCGGAATGCTGAGGGAGTACCCTCTGTGGTACAAGTACCCCAGGTTGGGAATCACTGCTCAAAGAGATGACATATGTTCAGACCCTCCTAAATCTGCATGAGCTCAATGTCTGTCACAACTATATTTCTGTCATTCTTGCAATGTTATCCAACTTTCTTTTTCAATGTACTTGCATCATACAATAACAACTTCAGTTGTAGATGCTAAGCTGCACAAAGTTTCAGCTTCATGTTATAGAGACTGTTTGATTAGTGTTTCTCCCAGGATGTTATTGCAGTTTAGTTTGTGAGTTCATTGAGTTCATCCCATCCAGAAGTTAGTTAGAGGTCGGGATGCATTGTAAAACTGTCAGCGGGAAATTAATTTAAAAAAAATTAGAAATTTTGCAACTGTTCTTGCACCAGACGGAACACTGAGGGACGCAGCGGCACAACTAAAGACATGCTGAGTCAACGGTGTGAAATTGAAATATGAATAAAGGTTATTATGCTATTTAAAAAAAAAAAAATGCTATAATAGCTAAGTGATACTTAGACTTTGGACTCTGTAAGGGCAGCAAAAAGGCTGCTGGTTGTGAACAGTCACTATGATCATGTTAAATACAATTATAATCATTAGGCTAAATGTACGATACAGAGACAACAGCAATGGATTCTTTATGTTGCTGCCTCCAATCCCTTGAAGTTGAATTTAATTCAGGAGCTAGTTGCCCGTTTTGCATTCAACAGCATCATAGCTGGTTCAGCACTTGACAGCACTTTTCTGTTCGTCGAAGAGGCCAAATGGACACACAGTCTCAAGGTTTGGTCACGCTTGCATTTCATAACAAATTCAAGTCATGTGAAAAGAATCGTCACAATCAAAAGAACACAAGGCACAGTGTCGTAAATCTGTGCGAAGCTTTCCCGCCAAGTTCAACCTCATTGAACTTTGATATACCCTGATTTGAAACTGATAGCACACTATGTTAACAGTCTTGAGGCTACAGGTAATGCAATATTGCAATGATAGAGTATGAAAAATACACCAGTCAAGAAAGAACGCTATCAATTAAAACTGCCTCAAGACCGATGCACCAGATTACAATCAATGGCTGACCATTATAGATGATATCCTGATGGAGAACATCACGTTAGGTTAAAATGGATTATTCTGCAAAAGTCTCAGGAAAAATGGATAATATAGAACTAAAAAAAAACATAAATAGTTATGTTGGCTAAATTGAATGTAGACTTGTTCCTCCCATTTATTTTGTATTCTCTGTTGTTATACTACTGTAGGTATTTGGTCATCAACCCGACTATACTACATATTGGTGGCTGCATTAGAGCATCAATCAAATGGGCTTAATGGTCGATTTCATTACTTTTTTGCTTGTATATACAGATTCAGCTTCTCCATGTATGTTGGTGACAAACCAGACCATATAGGTTGTTTTAAACCCACTAAAATACGACCCGTTTCATAAATTAGCGCCCCTAGCAGTGGCAGAAAATATGACCCACAGGAGCGCTTTCCATCCTCATAACAAAAGAAACAGAGAACGTAACGGTTGCGGTTTTAAACACTAGTCAATAATGTTGTAAAACGTGTGTAGTTTGGTTAGGTTTAGGCCAACACATTGTCACTTCCATTGGGTAAACACGGACGCTTGGTCAGATGCCTTTGGTGTTGTTATTGACTATATCTAAACGTGCTTTATCTAAACACGCTGGGTCAGGACTATTGGCGTCACTTTTGACGCAGTTAGGTTAAGGAAAAGATCATGGGTAAGCTTATAAAAGGTACGTTTCTGTGACACGCAGGACAAGAATGGGACAGTTGGGTTTAGTTAAAGAACGGGACAGTTGGGTTTAGGTAAAGAAGAACGGGACAGTTGGGTTTAGGTAAAGAAGAACGGGAAAGTTGGGTTTAGGTAAAGAAGAACGGGACAGTTGGGTTTAGTTAAAGAATGAGACAGTTGGGTTTAGATAAAGAAGAACGGGACAGTTGGGTTTAGGTAAAGAAGAACGGGACAGTTGGGTTTAGGTAAAGAAGAACGGGACAGTTGGGTTTAGTTAAAGAACGAGACAGTTGGGTTTAGATAAAGAAGAACGGGACAGTTGGGTTTAGGTAAAGAAGAACGGGACAGTTGGGTTTAGTTAAAGAACGAGACAGTTGGGTGTAGATAAAGAAGAACGGGACAGTTGGGTTTAGGAAAAGAAGAACGAGACAGTTGGGTTTAGATAAAGAAGAACTGGACAGTTGGGTTTAGGTAAAGAAGAACGGGACAGTTGGGTTTAGGTAAAGAAGAATGGGACAGTTGGGTTTAGGTAAAGAACGGGACAGTTGGGTTTAGATAAAGAAGAATGGGACAGTAAGGTTTAGGTAAAGAAGAACGGGACAGTAAGGTTTAGGTAAAGAAGAACGGGACAGTTGGGTTTAGGTAAAGAAGAACGGGACAGTTGGGTTTAGGAAAAGTGACACGCAGGATGCAAACCCCGGTCTCCGGGGTGAAAGTCCTGTGTTGTTTGACTGATCCACCACCCCAACGATCCACCCTACGCGGAATTTCGGGCTTTACAGTAATACTACGCTCCACTGTTGTCGCTCGACGCCATCGACTTTGACGGAGACCAGTGAAGGATATTAGAAGCACTTGATGATGGCTGAGCGTGCTGCACAGCCTCAAACTGAGCTTGACGACGTAGATGTGACGTGAGCAACCTGTCTGAAATTTGTAAGTCTTCTGGTAGCTGTGCCAAGAGAACTCTGTTCGTGGATAAATGTTACTTCATATGAATTATGAATACAAATTCACTTACCACATACCGAAGTATTTCCAATCCATCAAAACGTTGCTGAAATATTTAGTTTCGATGCTTTTCATGGACTCTCTATGGGCTTCTCCCTTGACTGTATGCCTCCACGTACCCCCGATTGCCTGCGAGCTTCTCCCAACTATACGGCAATTTCTCTACTGTGCGACAGAAAGTCGCGTGGTTATGACACAATCGTTAGCCTATTTTTACAGAAACTGCTGCTACGGGGCCATAAAGTGAGATACAAGGTAATGTAGCCTTTTACACATTGTTGTGTTTCTTTAGAAATAAACAATGGACAAATAGAGTCTTTCAACGCTTCAGATGTAAAGTTATTCGCTGTCAAAGTGATGCCAAAATGAATGACAGTCAATGGAATGCTAGCGGGAGGTGATGGCTTGTTAGCCTCAGAATCTCCCCATAAGAGGTACGCTTTCCAGTTGCTCGCTTACCCCCTTGGTTGTACACACACAGTGAAAGAAAGGTTGTACACACTCGCTGAGGTGGGATTTTTTGCGTGACGTAAAGTTTAGAAAAAGATTGGGGTTTGGGTTAAAACCAGTACATCTGTTAAGTTAACTCACTTCTGGGTACGCACGTGATGCAGAACGTGACATAGTTCCTTTTGTTTTGTAAAGTTAAAAAAAACTCCTCACCGTTTACTTTTTTTTTAAACAGGACACAAACCCCAACCTGCCTCCGGCTGTCTGGCTGCAAATATACATGATGATTTTCTTTGGTAACGTTATTCGTTTTCATTTGTCTGGTTGTTTTGATAGATGAAGGCATTATATAAATAACTACTTTTCAAGCAAGTCCTGGTAAAAAAGAAATTTAGTGCCTATGTCCTCTGAGCCAGTTGGAGAGATGTATCATTCCTTTAAGCTTTGTCAAAATCTGACTATGTACTGGACAAGAACAAAATACTTCCTCTGCACATTAATCATTTATTGTAGACCATTATGACATCCCACCCATGCTGTACATCTGTTAATGGTTAAATGTTGACCTCTTAAAAATAGCTATTTCAAACTTTTGTGACTATACTTGGCATGTTATGCTTGGCTGTAGTGCCATCAGGCATGACACTCTGTCCCTGTAAACAAACTATTTCTATAGTGCAGCACAATTCAAACCGCCAACAATCCTCCAAAGACAGCTTTGGCTCTTTCTAAAATTTGGATGAGTCAGGTTTTTGACACTTTGATACTCATTAGACTGTGAATAAATACATAAAGTCAGTAGTTTGGAGTCTCGAGGAATGAAAAGAAAAGTATGGTGATATCCCACTGACAAGAAGGAGTTACATAAGGGTTTTCAACATTGTAACTACATTATGTGCAATGTTACCATTATATAGGCTGCCATGAGTGACCTTAAACTTCATGTGAGCAGAAGCACTGTTGATTTAGTTTTAAATTGTGTTTGGACCTGCAGAAGAAAGTTAAGATTAGTGAGTCAGGGTGCTGGGTGTGTGTTTGTCACTTCAAAACTATTTGACTCACTGTTTGTAAGGTAAGGTAAGCTTAATGTAAATATGAGAACAAGCCATACCTGTCCTTCAAAGATTACAGATGTTTGAACTGCTGCACTGAAGAAACTCTTTTTTAAAACCTACAGTACAGGCCAAAAGTTTGGACACACCTTCTCATTCAATGTGTTTCTTTATTTTCATGACTATTAACATTGTAGATTATCACTGAAGGCATCAAAACTATGAATGAACATATGGAATTATGTACTTAACAAAAAAGTGAAATAACTGAAAACATGTCTTATATTTTAGATTCTTCAAAGTAACCACCCTTTGCTTTTTTGATAACTCTGCAAACCCTTGGTGTTCTCTCAATGAGCTTCATGAGGTAGTCACCTGAAATGGTTTTCATTTCACAGGTGTGCTTTGTCAGGGTTAATTAGTGGATTTTTTCCCCTTATTAATAAAAAAAGCAAAGGGTGGCTACTTTGAAGAATCTAAAATATAAGACATGTTTTCAGTTATTTCACACTTTTTTGTAAAGTACATAATTCCATATGTGTTCATTCATAGTTTTGATGCCTTCAGTGAGAATCTACAATGTAAATAGTCATGAAAATAAAAAGGAAACACATTGAATGAGGTGTGCCCAAACTTTTGGCCTGTACTGTATACCATAGGGAATCTTGCCACTGACAGATGAGTTTCTCTTCTTTTATTGCAAATTCCCCCTTTTATTCCTTCCTATATTAAACTTGTTATGAACACAGGTGGGACCCAAATGCAAGCAACAGACTGGGTGGTGGTGGTGGTGGTAAGAAAATATTTTTTTACTGTAAAGGAGGTTCGGAATGAGAGGCTAATGGTGCTAGATGTGAATGCTAGTGGAGGCTGGAGTTTACCACAACTACCACAATTTCTTTGTAAGAACATTGTGTCAAGGGGGATCACTACAGTCAAAACATTGTTTTTTCGTGCACTGGTTAATTTTGAGGTTTTAGACTATTTTCTTCCATTTTACTTCCATGACATATGTATTATTATAACATGTTGTAATGTCTTTTAGTGGAAAGAAAACATCCAAAATATACATTTAGGTGTTTATTTTTTACTTCACTTTGCCTATTTGCTTCTGTGGATTTCTTCGAAATTCAGCAAAAGTTAGCATTAGAAAATGCCTCATTTGCACATTTCAGAAAACTTGTAATACAAAAAATAATTGTCTTAATGTGATGTAGTGTCTTGCAAAATACAGTTTTAGGCCATTTTCTCAAAATTAGTTTTTCTCATCTCCATTTCAGTAGCACTTACAAATACCACACTGTCCAGTATCATTGTTTTTTGTTCATAAATCATTCATAGCCTGATTTAAACAACATGTTATACCCTAAATAATGTTTCAAATAGATATCTTATGGCTGTTGACAGTATTTTTCTGATTTATAGAGTGATACAAAATTTAATTTACAAGATTTCCTCAGTAAAAACCTTTGACTTAATGAAGCTCAGTGCAAATTCTTTCAGGAAGACTTCTATGCTTAAAGGACAATTCCGGCGCAAAATGAACCTAGGGGTTAATAACATGTGTACCGAGTCGACCTTTCTCTGGGATATGTTTTCATGGTAATCGGATGTGTACGTAGCTTGAAACAAGCGAGCGTGAACCGCTGATTAGCTTAACGCTTGGCATTTGCGCACTGGAAGAGTAAAAATAAATCACTATTTTCTAACACTAACAAGGCTCAAAATAGCACCACACTTCAACGGTAGCATAATGAGGGTCCCTACATGTAAACCGAAGCATTGAGAACTTTGTAAGTGTACAGACAGTTTATTAAAAAGATAGATTATAAAGACATTATAAAAAATTTCCTTTAAAATGTCTCTCTCTCCCAACCTAATCAGCTGCATTGTCAGGGACGGACTGGGGCTAAAAAACAGCCCTGGACTTTCTCCCAAATAGGCCCATCATCCGGCCATTCGCCCCTAGCCGTGCGCGACAGACACTAGTCAGGATGTTCTGATACTATGCCACAATACTGTAGCCTATCAGACAAGGTATTCACAGCAAGTAATATCTCAAAACCAATGATGATAATTGGGGTTGTGTTTATTAATAAAGCCTCAACCTTCAAATAAAAACGAAAAATGTACAATACCATTACATCTGCATTGAAAATAAAATACAAATAATGAAATGTCACTGGCTACAGAAACCCCAAATTACACAAACTTGCAATTATAAAACATCTAATCTAAAAACAGGTTTTTAGGCTTTTGCTGAGGGTGGTAAGCAAAAAATTGTTCCAGGCTGTGACTATCCGACTTGGACCGTTTGAAATATTGTGATGTAGAGCATCCTGGGACATCCTGGCACTTCCCTGCACTCTCACTGTCATCTTTTGTGCTGCAACTATCTTCAACCTGAATTAACAAATGATTTTAAAGATAGGTTATTAGCTATTATTGATGATATAATATGTTTTGCTTTGTGTTAAAGAATTAGTATTGAATAATCTATTTAATATTTTGTCAATGTCATATTACACTTTTGATTCATATTAAGGCTGTGAAATGATGACAATGACTAGGCCCTATCAATTTTGTCTGTGAAGCTTTCACAAACAACCACCAGGTCTTTGCCAGTTCCACAATAGTAAACGCAAATATGAAAGACAAGGAAAAACTTAGCCCAAGACTACATGTTCCAGGAGAAGGGTCAATTTTAAGCGGTATAGATAAGCACACAAGAAGTTGGGTCCAAACCAGTTTAATGATAGCCAGACATATTCTTCTGAGAGTATGGAGAAACAAAGGGGTACCTTCAATCCAAGCGATGCTTGCGTAAGATGTGCAGCATCATCAAAGACTGCTCCCACCCCAACCACAGACTGTTCACCCCACTCCCCTCCGGGAGGCATTTCAGGTCTCTTCGCACCCGAACCAGCAGGTTCAGAGGAAGCTTCTTTCCTGCAGCTGTCACCCTACTGAACTCTAGTGCCACGTTCTATTTACCTCGAAACTCGGAAGCCGCAACTGGGAATGACGTCATACCCGAGTTGAATGTGTTCTATTTAAAAGTCAGATTTTCATTGTTTTCATTAGCTCTAGCCCGGTTAGCTATTGTTAGCAACCAGTTGATAACAACACATTACGCCATGTCCACAGATAGAAGTTGGACATGCCTGTGTGAACGACTGATTTAGTGACATAAATGAGACAGAAGTGCTTATAACTTTATGTTACTGTAGCTTTCACAAGTGTTGATACAGGGGGCAGCCTTGTTGGATTTTGAACTTGGGCTACTGCGAGGTTGTACGAGTTCCGAGCTCGTAAATACGAGGTCGGTTTCCGACTTTGACCTCGTAAAAAACAAGTTCCGAGGTAATCAGAATGCGGCATAACTCTGCATTCCGGTGACAATTAACCTACTAAGTCGTTTGTTGTCTTTGTACTTGTACTCTGCACAATGACAATAAAGTTGAATCTAATCAAATCTAATTATAAAGTTTCATGACAAGCTTTATGACAACTCAATCTTGCCAGATACAGTCATAGATATAAACATGAACATAAATGGGTTACACCCTTCATCAGTGGTGTAGTCTAGTTTTTTGTGGTAAGTGTACTGTGATTTTTCCATCCCAGCCTCATTCTCGCCGTGTCCCTGAGCGACAACCCCATCACTTTTTTGCAACGTTACCATGTATAGCATCAGCCTCATCTGGCTCATTTTCTGTAGTTTCTGTAACTTAACCGTCTACTGCAGTGTCACCCTAAGCAGAATTTGAATTTGCTCAGCAAGTCACTCTGGCATCGAGTAATGATGCTCATTAACTATGCCCTTGTAGCCGAGCTGCACCAATCACATCGTTGTATCTGATATAGACGGGCCAGAGGCGAGCTAAACAGATGACGACAGTTTAATCTACCAGTTAGCTGGTAGCTAAGCGTATGGGGCTCTGGATACATTACCCCGTGTATTGTTGTGATTGGTCATAGTATTATCCAATTGTGTGCAGTGAGATTTTCAAATGCATGCTTGGTGCCGCCCCTCAAGTTGAGCCATTTTCATTACTCAATGCAAGACCCTTAATCTTTCGGATTTGGGTCTGGATTTCCAGGCTAGCGTATACCTGCGTATTACGTAGACTAAACCACTGCCCTATACTATCCTAAAATCAGTTTTAAAATGCAAAATAGAAATTAGAGGGAGCTTTGTGCCTTTAGAGAATAAAACAAAACAAAATACTGTAATCAGTTCATGAGGAAATATGTAAGAGTAGATAACTTTCTCAAAAAACTGAAATGATAATAACAGCAAGTCTAATATTTCCAAAGCAAGCACCTAGCAGCAGAAAAACATACACATCCTTTTGTGCTACTGATTGTTGGTTAGTTGGTCGGTCGGTCCACCACATTGGTCCAGACTGACATATCTCAACAACTATTGTAGGGATTGCCGTTATGTTTTGTAGAGGTATTCAAAATCCCAGGATGAAACCAAACAACTTTGATGATCCTCCCTGGCGCCACGGCGCCACCAACAGGTCAAAAATGTCACTTATGTAGTGATTTATCTTAACATGTACTTTGTGGATTGGCGCAACATTTTGAACAGATATTCAAGGTCTCTAGAGGATGCATCCTGTTGACTTTGGTGATCCCCTAGCTTGTCCTCTAGCGCCACCATGATGTTGACATTTTTGCTTTTTATTGAAATATCTCAACTTTAGATTGTTGTAAAATTTGGTACATCCATTCAAGGCTCCCAGAGGATGAATTGTAATGACTTTATTCCCCTGAACTTTCCTCTAGCGTTATCATCTAGCCAACATTTCATTTTGTCCAGTACTTTGGTTTATCATCAAATACCTGCAAACCCCTTGATATGCTGTCTCAGCTGTGCTTTGTGTTTAGTGCTAATTAGCAACTGTTAGCATGCTAACATGCTAAACTACTGCAGTTTGCCTACCAGCCCAGCCTGGGAGTTGAGGACAGCATCATCTACCTGCTGAACAGAGTCTACACTCATCTGGACAAGCCTGCGAGCACTGTGAGAATCATGTTCTTTGACTTCTCCAGTGCTTTCAACACCATCCATCCGGCTCTACTGGGTGAGAAGATGACTGCGATGCAGGTGGAGGCCCCCATCGTGTCCTGGATTGTTGATTACCTGACGGGCAGACCACAGTACATACGCCTAAAGAACTGTGTGTCTGACAGGGTGGTCAGCAACACTGGGGCTCCACAGGGGACTGTCCTCTCCCTTCCTCTTCACCCTCTTCACCTCGGACTTCAACTATTGCACTGAGTCCTGCCACCTTCAGAAGTTTTCTGATGACTCAGCAATAGTTGGCTGAATAGAAAAGGGTGATGAGAATGAATACAGGACTGTTGTGGGCAACTTTGTCACTTGGAGTGAGCTTAACCATCTGCAGCTCAATGTGACAAAAACAAAGGAGCTTGTAGTGGATCTGAGGAGGGCAAAATCATCTGGGACCCCTGTTTCCATACAGGGGGTCCCTGTGGACACTGTTGAGGAGTACAAGTACCTGGGGGTGTACTTAAACAATAAACTGGACTGGACTAGACACGCCGAGGCTGTCTACAAAAAGGGCCAAAGTCAACTCTTTTTCCTGAGGAGGCTGAGGTCCTTTAACATCTGCCGGACAATGCTGAGGATGTTCTATCAGTCTGTTGTGGCCAGTGCTATTTTCTTCGCTGTCACATGCTGGGGCAGTGGGATGAAGGTCGCAGACACCAACAGACTGAACAAACTGATTAGGAGGGCTGGTGATGTCGTGGGGGAGGAGCTGGACACACTGATGACCGTGGCTGAGAGGAGGATGCTGTCCAGGCTTCAGTCCATCTTGGATAATGTCTCCCACCCTCTCTACGACACACTGGCCCAGCAGAGGAGCACCTTCAGCAGAAGACTCCTCTCACCCAGATGCACCACAGAGCGCCACAGGAAATCGTTCCTGCCTGTGGTCCTTAAACTTTATAACACCTCCCTCAGAGAGTCACACACCCCCTCTCTGTAAGCATCTCATCTCAAACATAGACAATAGACAATCACTTCTCCTTTTTTTCTTTTTTTTTTCCTCTCACTATAATCATCTCAACAGACAATTCATTTTCTCTTTTTTATTGCACTATTTGCACATTATCGCTGTACATTTCATATTTTATATATTATTACTGTATATTTGTTTTTATTATATATGTTTAAAGTATTGATAATATATGTTGTTTTTATTTGTTTGTATACCTGGAGTGGTAACGAAAATAATTTCCCCCTGGGATTATTAAAGTATTTCTGATTCTGATTCTGAAACTAACAGGGTAAAGTTGGTAAGCATGATACAGTACATGCTAAACACCAACATGCTAGCATTATCATTGCATGCTAGCATGCTGATGTGAGCATTTAGCTCAAGTACAGCCTAACAGAGCCACTAGCATGGTGCTGTAAAGTCTTGGTATTACATTTCCAAAAAGGAGCTCAAATAAGAAATAAAGGTAAACTAAAAGTTCAAAAATTCAGATAGTAATCTGTTTTAGTACTGTGTTGAAGTTGACCTATACAAAATACAAATGTCACCAAGTTCAGGTTCCACACATTTGTAGAAGTTTAAAGTCAGGTTCATTACATTGCATTACATCACTTGGACAGCACAAACTTCTGTTGTTGACCAGAATGTTGATGTATTACTTGTCACTGGCGGGGTCAGTGCAAAACAAGCCACAATGAAATTGGGAATGAACAACAAGACTGACTGTCTTTCTTTGAGTGGTTTCAATGTGATTCTGAAACGTCCAAGTAGAAAAGATTTTCTAGGTCACAGGCAAGCTAAATCAACACAGAGCCGCCCAGTCGGGAGGTTGTCTCCAGCAAGATGAGAGGGCACATTAGAAATCCTTTTTACCACAGCCAGTTTGACTGATTCCCATTCCTGCTCTAATGCAAAGTCGATGTGCAGCTCTACTGAGTTAGGGAAGCGAAGCAATCATATGATTCAGTCAGGGAGAGATGGATGGTAGCCCCTCGAGGAAATGTGCAAGGCTGCGTGGAGGGAGGAGAAGAGACAAATGACTCAGAGAGGAAAAGGGAGAAAGCTAGAGAGGTCACAAAGGAGTTCTCGATATATTGATATATTTAATTTACAAATTTTTCCTAATCCGTCAGAACCAGAATTGTAATTGAATGGTTTATTGCCAAGTATGTTTTCAAATACAAGCTATTTGACTTGATTATGATTTGGTGCATAACAATAAACACAGTGCAAAGGTATAAAGGCATAACATAAAAAAGAGCATTTACAATAAAATATGAAAAATGTAAGACTACATGAAAATCCTGATCCACTCCTGACATTATGCGTTACATTAACGTGCATCCTTACTACTATCTGCTTTTACTGATACAATCATTTCTACATTCCTGCACAACTGTACAGTACTGTATTAAAACAGACACTTTAATAAGATATTTTCCATGTAGTGCCAGGTACTCTATATGTAGTAAACTGTTTTATAAAAGCAATAAGAAACTTGAGACCCTGGTTCAAAGGGATTTTACAACAGCTAAGGGGCGTTGTTAGCACAATGCACAGCTGTTGTAAAATCACTGTAAATCAGTCAGATTAGTGCAGGCCTCTTTTATCCAATTTCTTTTGACTAAATTCCCACCATTGTTCTGGCCCAGTGTTTAAAAAAAAAAAAATAAATCAGACAGGCCAGTGACCACGCCACTAAATATAGATTTTCTCACAGAACACAAGGGGGTCATTTGAAAGGGAAGTTGCAACATTAGCCTTTCCTGCCTCTTTCTGTAGGGGAAAGTGGGGTTGTGCCAGTTTTTACTCAAAATGACTTTAAAGTGAGACCATGACAGTAATGCCATCAACTTAAGGATGTACATATATTTCAGGATGTGGTGCATCCCTGAGAACAATAACTTTGGATCTGAAATAAATAGTTTCAGAAATATAGCTTTTGGGAAAAAAGTGGTCTCGTGGCACAACTTGCCCCTGATGCGGGGTAAGTTGTGCCTTTGGGGGAATACGCTGGGGTAAATTGTGCCAGTGATTTCTGAAGTAAAACAGAACATTTTAATGTTATGAACTGTAATGCTATATGAAAGCAAGACAAATTCAATACAAAATTACTCATTTAAGGTTTATTTAGATATTGTCAACCTATTAAACAAAATAAACAAAAATAAGGCTGCAAGACTGGTTCTTGGTTGTTCTTCGAGAACTAGTGTTGCAGAGATGCATGAACGTCTTGCTTGGCTGGTGGTCAAGCATAGACTATCTGCTAATATGTTAGGATATTTTCATAGAATTATTAACACTCGGATTCCAAAATTTCTTTACGACAATATAATTTACTATTCAGATATGCATTCACATTACACAAGAGGGGCGAATAGTCGACGCATTTCTTTACCCCTACCTAAATCTGACTCTATGAAGAGGACCGTGTTTTAAAGGTCAATTGTGTTTTGGAACAATCTTCCAGTTGGGGTTCGTGAAATCAAGGGAAAAACTGGTTTTAAAAAAAGACTAAGACTGTATTTGTTTTCAACATCGTAATATTGTCTGGATTGGCTGAGAGAGGTTGTATCATGTGCTATGTTGTTTTGTATTATTTTACTATTATTCTAATCAGTACTTTTTGTATTGTTATTTTTTCTTGTTCTTTTATGTCTATTATTATATGATATTTTTGTGAGTAATTGTGATTGTAATTACTCACATACACGTTTTGTATGTATTGTTTGGACCCCAGGAAGACTAGCTGTCGTCTCGGCGGCAGCTAATGGGGATCCTTTTAAATAAACAAATAAACAAATAAACTGTTGGAATAAAACTGTGTTTTTGGGAAAACACAAAAAACTTAAAAACACAATATATGATATTTGTGAATCATTTCAGGCAAAAGGGCTTTGGCAATAGATGCCTGTTGACATACATAGAACGCTGTCTGTCAATTATGTAACATATAAGAATAAAGTAATTTCTAAACATCCTATTGTGACTTAGGCCACTTAAAAACTTCTCTTTAATAACATAGTGCAAACTCAAAACTGAAATCAGTGTTAGCTAAATTAAACAAATGGCAGGTAGGCTTAAGGCAAACACTGATGAGGCATGCCCATCTCCTCACTTCTCCAGATTATCCCATGTGAGTATGTAGGTCTAGGTGGTCTGGATCTCGCCTACTACTTAACATCCCACTTGTCAATGCTGCAGGGGAATATAAACATCACATCTAGGGATGACTCCTTCATCACTGGCACAACTTAACCCAGGCCCTTTGGCACAAATCACCCCAGACCCACAAGTTTGAAAAACTAGCATGATCCAGCAGTTAAGAGCTAACATCATGCTAACTCTATAGACTCATTGTGTAGCCTGCTAAAGCACTAAAACGTGTGAAATGTTTTCAAACTTGTCTATAATTGTTCAGACACTACAATCAAAACCCTTAATCATAGAAATTTTACTTTGAAAGGAAAACAACAGTTTTTTGAGCTAAAATGTGCTTACCTCTCATGCCATGTGTCTCTCTTCTTAGAAGGATGAGTAAAATGGATGGCTTTTCAAAATGATGTGGTCACATCACCAATTTCATCTATGGTTTTCCCAGAAACAAGGGGTGGATCTACTTCCCCCACCTGGCACAAATCACCCCACTCTCCCCTATGTGCTGCACACTACTATACAATGCAATGATTCAATTTTAGTAATCTCTGCACAACAGATGGGCACAAGTGCAAATGGTTTACACGTTCTCAATCCAGATTTATTGCATATTTATGGGAGGAGGACTATCAGCGAAGAATTTAAGAGTTATATCAGATGGCTGAGGATACAATGGACAATCTTGCCATTCAACAAGTTATACTATCCTAATAAATAAATTGGTTATACAACTGAGATTTACAAGACCATCTTTTTGGCTCAATTCTTCATTATTACATTTCGTGTTTTAAGAACATTGATTTAGAACACTTCTTCAAGAAGAAGAAGAAGAAGAAGAAGATTTTTTCATTTTTGTTATCTTTATACATTACACACACAGGCTCAAAATACACACACATGCGCAAACAGGACCTATACACATGCATTAATGGAGAGATGTCAGAGCAGTTGGAGCTTCGGTGTCTTGCTCAGGGGCACCTCGGCAGTGCACAGGAGGCAAACTGGCACCTTTCCAGCTACCAGTCCCCAAGCAGTTCTTGGTCCATACTGGGCCAAGCCAAGTCCGCACAGACTGAGCTACTGCCGCCCCAAAAAATTAACTAAAGTGTACTCTCGATTTAAAAGTTTACCAACTGGAAACAGAACATTTTAACAGGAAAGCAATAAACAATACACAGCTGTTTGCTGGGTGGTATTATACTCTGAACTAAAATAATATTGGCATGTTTGTACAACAGCTGTCAAAATGCAGTATATGTAGCAGACATGGAATTAAACATACAGTAAGAGGAACTGTATTGTGATGTAGGTTCCCAATGTGGGAAGGCCCAAGAGTTGAGTTGAGTGTACTTATTTACAAAATTGATTCATATTTATAATGAAAATATTTATTAAATCAATAAAAAAAAGAGTATTGATTTATGTCAGAATGTATTTTTGGACATACTTTTTTGATTTAGTTTTACTTAAAGCTGCTCTTTTCAATATTTTTTTTATTTGAACAATATAGTTCAAATGATTACATATAATGTGAAAGTGGTCGCTCCTGATGAAGACAAAGATAATGATCAACCTACAGTGCAGTTCCGCTCAGCTCTGCAGAGCTTTTCTTTTCTCTTCTTTTCTTTCAGCTTAATGTTTTAGGTTTTATTGCTCACATTTCTTATGTTTTGATCCAGTCACTGTTGTCATTGACCTCATGTTTCCAGCAGAAGCAGAAGCTGTTTTCAGTAAAAGAAATGTATTCATCCATTATCCCTAATAAATCCCTATCATAAACTCACTGTACACTACCTGCCCAGCACCAAACTGCAGACAGACAAAGTGAGCAACTAGCTGATGAACATAGGGCAGCTGCTGCTGAAGAGCCAGATTTTTTTCTCAGGAGTTGTTGGAGGCCAAAAGGAGAGTAAAAGCCTAGCTTACAAATACTATAATAATTATATAAGCCAATTATACACATGCATTTAATGTAGGATTTTAAAGTTAACTAGAAGGTTAAGTATACATTTTCTTCTTTGATAATCAAATCTGCAGGCACAACCACACAACATTTCCCAAACTGTAAGTATTATGTCAAAATATGGTTGTGCTTAGCTGAAGCTTCATCGTCTCAGCTGTGCATTGACTAACAAACTGGAAATATTTCACATATTTTACATACATTTGTGGAAACCAGAAAACACTTTAGTATGATGTACATATCCACAAATATCAAATGCTTAGACTGTAATGAAATAACATCATAAACATTGCGGCTTTGCACAGCAAATAATATGACCTCCATATTCTACTATGTTTCCATTTTCTGATATTACAATATGTATGGTGCTTTATAATATTTGTTTATGTTTGTCTTGCGTTGGACCCCAGGAAGAATAGTCTTCACTATGGTGATGACTAATGGGGGATCCTTAATAAATAATAAACATATCATTAACCACTGCACAAACAGGAGTTAAATAGTCACATACAGCCAAAGGTTACTACCATCGTGACTCCCATCTATTCACCAGAAGAACCATCAGTCAGGACCACTAGTAAAGCTGTGTTAGGCACTTTATTTTTGGCGTCGTCGGTCAAAAATTCCATAACAATCTTTCAGCATGTAATTCAAGTGGCCTGAGAGAAAACTAAACTTCCGCATCTCTTCTTGGCTCTGTTTTCAGGCTTCATAAAATGTAGCCATCACGGGAGACTGCGGTCAATCGCAGGTCATTTCAGAGGGGGGGAGAATTCACTGTAAAAACGAAAATGTTGTGAAAACTCAAAATTTCAAGGCAACTTACTGCACTAGATTTTTGAGTTTTGAGGCCAACTCAAACTCCTACGTTTTGAAAATAGTTCAGCCAACTAATAATGTTTTGTTCAAATAATTAACTTTCATATGCTGTGCCAACTAATAATGTTTTGTTTAAATAATTTATCTTTCATAGATATAAAAACTTAAAATCTTAAGTTTCACATACTAAATAATTCAAAAAACAGTCATGTCAACTAATTATCTTTTGTTCAGATAATTAACTTTTGTGTGTAAAAACTAAGTTTCGACTTCTAAAAAAGCCCCCGTGCAAAATAGGGGCCCATCTAAAGCTGCTGATCTTGCATCACTTGACATAAAAGGGCCACTAGTGAAGTGACACACCGCAGAATACTGGCTGAAGGAAGCCTATTACTGCTCAAAGTCTAACACTCCAAAACTCCAGCTCTTCTTATCAAACGTAACAGTCACTTACCTCATGGTTACAAATGTAAACCAGCACAACAATGACAATTACCAGGCAACAAAACACTACATTCTAAGCAGACACGTTTAATAAACGGAATTCATAAAGTTACATTTGTATTTCCAACAAACTGCAAACTTTTCAGCAAAGTTTGACACAACCATTTACTGCCTTGCATCATGGGAATTGACCAGCCAATGAACCACCTGACTGCAGTACGCAAATCGGAGTTCAAGGCATAGAGCAGGCCGAAAAGGTAGGCAACTGAAAACCCCTGCAGAACTGCCCAGGAAACCCTGTTTTAGCGTGGAGCATGAAAAGAGTAATTGACCTGGCCTCAATTTGAGTCTAACTACAAATTCAAAGTGGCGCCACCATACATTTTGAAGTGAGACCAACTTATCACAATAAACTTAATACAGTGAGTTGAAGTAACTACTTTAACAAAGTTTATAATGCAATTATGTGTTTTTTGTTCTGTTTAATTGAAAATCAAAGTAAGATGAGCAATTTCAAGTTCTCGTTTTTACAGTGATATTGGCTGTTCAGAGCATGCATTGCCTGATAAAGACGGGAGAGCTGAAGGAAGTCGTCTCACTCTACTTCAAATTCTGCCGTTTTTTCTTGCATTCAACCCTCTGCAGCTTTAAAGTTATGTTGCGATGCATGATTTAAGGGTGATGCTGTGTGACGGCAACACTATAATATGATGCGATAATCAGTCACACAAACAAAAAACTGAACGTCGCCACTAAGTGTCTGTCTTCGGCGTCCCGTGTTGCAGCTGCAAATGTTGCCATGAGGGAAATGGCCAAAATACACAGAACTACCTACAATATGAAGCCATAACCGTTATTTCTACCAATATCCTTTTCAATGAGATGTTAACATGTTTTGTATGTAAAATCTTAATCTGAAATGCAACTATTTTCCCTTTAAAATGTAGTGATGTAGGAATATGAAGTAGCACAAAAGACCATGACGGATTGACCATCTATTGACCATCTATAATGAATTAGCGGTAATTTGTGCAAATGGCATTTGGGCCTCATCCTTAAAAATATAGTAATGCAGTCCAGTCCATATGGCCAAATGCAAGACAAGGACCTCCAGTACAGTTCACAGTCAAAGTGCAAAGCCCTCAGGAACAAATTAATTTAACTTACTGCATGTGTGCATCTTTTTTTTACATCTTCTTACAGGATGTGAAGTAGTTAAAGACTGACAACTGCAGACGATCTGTTAATTTCTCTAATTAGGAAGGTATGTTGTTTAATAAACCATCGACTGAACATTTAATCCGATAATTATGAAGACCGTTCATTTCCAGAGACACATGACTTAACTGCATTAAGCTTTGATAAAATATCCATTGAAGCCATTTCACATGACAGGAATCAAGTGCTGCATTCAGTGAGGTATGCTGGCCCAGCGATGAATCTCCATCATGGAAGTGTTACATGAAAGAAGGACAAAGTTGAACAACAGTCGTTTATGCCAGTCATACTGCTTGTGTTGTTGATTTAGAGCAAATCAAAGCAACGTTTAACATTCATTATTTATGGCAGAAAGTTAAACATTTTGAACTCCTGTTGTAACTCTCAGGGAACAATTTATCCATGCCAGAGCATTACAACACACACAGCTAATAAGCATATTTTTGATTTATGTGGCATTAAAAAAAAAAAAGAGCAAAAACAAGCTGTCGAATGTGTAAAGTACAAAAACACTGACGTTTAATAGAAATCAATTTAGTTTTATTTGAATAACCAAGTAGAATCAGTTCCGATGCCTTTAGCGGTTTTACAACAGCTAAGGTTGTGGGATATTAATTTGTTTACTAAAGCACTATGCCCAGGAGGCCGTGGTTCAAAAGGATTTTACAACAGCTAAGGGGCGTTGTTGGCACAACGCACAGCTGTTGTAAAATCACTGTAAATCAGGGTCTCAAGTGTCTTATTGCTTTAATAAAACCGTTTACTACATAAACGGTACCTGGCAATGTTAATAAAATAAAACAGACAGCAAAAAAATATGCAATAATTTATTGAGAAAAATAATCATTCTTCCGCCAAGCGATGTAGTCAGCGACATTTAGCAGAATAGTTGCCAAGCGACACACCATCCGCAACTATTATGTTCACTTTTCCCTAGCTGTTGACACTTGGCAATGATAACATTTTGTTACAGTATAGCCCGGTTACTTGCTGAGCCAGCCAAGTCTTTTCCAATCCTATTGCCAGGCAAGAATGTCGATACTGGACAATCCTGGAAAACTCTGGATTACATTTAGTGAAAATCTTACGTCCAATACAATGTTTGAAAATTCTCACTTTGAAACATCTAGAACAAATGGAGTGCCGCCTGCAAGCTAGTTCATGCAGGTAACTTGAGCTGCACCGCTGTTTACACATGTGACACGCTTCACACTCCGTATAATTTACTTTATTTATAGTTCTATCGCACTATAGACTGTTTACGTGACAGCGCTTTACTTAGTTTAAAATACTTATATTTTAGGTATATGATATATGGTCTATTGGTGAAGTAGCATTAATCACTTTGGGGGGGGGTTACATTTTGTCCCCACCGGGGATAAAAAATTATTCGAGACATGTAGACCAGAAAGGGGGAAATACCACGCATCCTCCCCGGCAAATCGCACCCTGGGTATAGTTAAGGTAAGGGTTAAGGATTGTGATAATGTGAATTAAACTATGGTTAAACTATTTACAAATGTTAATTCCAGGTCTCTAACAGGATGCAAACTACAGAGGCACTCTGATTACGGCACTGGGCGTAGTTCTTGAGGTGCTGAATTGTACAATATTAGTGTAATTTCGGGGGATACTGGGCTGGTTCATTCACATAAAACAACAATGTAATGTTTTTCTTTATGGACCTGGCTTTGTGCACAAGGAGCATTGCAATTTTATTATAGGAAAGGGCCTTCAACAAACTGTTAACACACAGTTGGAAGCACACTGTTGCTCTTTGCATTATGGTTGTTTTGGAACAGACGGGCCTATTAAAACCTAACGAGCCAGAGGAAAGGCGGCTTTATTTGTATAGCAATTCAACGTGTTCAATAACACATTAAAGAGCAGTTCAAAACATTCGTTAATGAGAATATAAAAACAGCTGAAATAGAATAATACAATAAAATAAAAGTTACAGTGCAGTGTAAGAAATGAACAATTACTTTAAAAAAAAAGTGGTGGTTTGGTACACAGAACCATCTGAGAACCCCTCATTGGAAACTGTTTGGAAAAAGGCAGCCACTTTCAAAAATGCCTGACAGGTGATTGGATGAACCATCTGTCTATTATGTCCGCTGTTGTTTTGAACAAACCGTCGACAGTTACACATACCACCACCACGCCCATGGCTGCCAGTAGCTCCTCACTGATTGGTTCAATTAGCTGATATTTCAGACACAAATGCATTACTTAAGCAAGATTCCCGCATGATCTCATAATACTGCGAGAATCCAGCAAGGTAATCAAACCTATTTTTGCATTTTATAACTCATTAACTATAAAAGTAATCATCATGATTGTAACATTTAGATAACAATCATTAAGGTTGCTCAGTCAGCCATACTTAATAACTTATTAATTACAGTTAGGCCTTCATCTTCTGGTGTAATAAATCAATCATTGTTTGATCAGTATATACCAAACCAAACCGTACTTACCAAATGTGTACAGTAATTCTGAATGAGGCATTGTAGACTGTAATACAAAATTCCAATTTATAATGACCATGGGCTTACATAACACCATTTTTACGACCTTGATAAGTGCATGTTGGCATCTGTATGTAGTTTGGTTTACTATACTGGCTCGTTAGTAAATTGCTAACAGAAGGAAGTATGTTGTCACGGTCAGCCTGTGACTTATTGTTTGTTAGTTATTTTCCTCTCTGTTCTGTTTGTGTCCTATGTGTTGGTCTGAGTGTGTGTGGTCATCCTGGGGCACCTGGATCTTTCAGCGCAGCTGTTCACGGTTATCCAATCTACTCTGCTTAAAGACTGTCAGCTTGTTTTCCGCTATCCATGTGGTAACTACCCTCGGCCGACTTAGTGTCTCACGTATGTAATCTACTTGTTCTTTGCTTAGACCTTTAAGTAATTGTGCTTTGTTTATTTTTCTACTACAGTATATTTTTGGATTGGAGTTTCTACACGCTCCCTGCCTTGCCACGCCACGCCATGCCACCAGCTATGGATTCATACAACCACCTCCCACTCCCCTCAACCTTGCCAACCGAACCAACTCTGGGCCCTATCTTGCACTCAGCGCAATTGCCTTTGTACACCGACGCATGTATCATTCCTATTTTGCACCCAACGCACAGCGGACTTTTCCCTCCACAGACTCACGTTGGTAAATTCGGGAATGAACTTGCGCTCCCGGGGGTGGTTCAGCAAAAAGAGGAGGTGTGTTCCGGTGCAAACGTTCCCTAGTGCTATTTTGCAGTTTCAATTTCGCCACAGACAAGGAAAAACCTAGTCTAAAGTCAGTGGCACGTTATTCAGATGCTATTTTAAGGGTGCATGCTTGGCCGTAATGTAGATCTGTGCACAACGCGCATACACTTTGCTTCTCTCATCTCACGGACCCAGCAGTTCCCATTTTTGCAAGCCATACATAAATACAAGGAAAAATATGACCTTGTTTTACACAACATTTCCATGAATCATGGATGGGTTGATGACATAAATGACTAGACATGACAAACTATTAGAGGACTTAAGGAGATGTGATGTTGAACTGCATGTGCGCCGATGCCACACACCAAAAGCCCCAGCAGCAGCACGGGAGAGAAGAGACAGAAGAGCTGCATCGTCTATAGTGAGGTAATCTCGGTCTAATGTTAGACTACATTGCAAAAATATCACCATGCATTCATAACCTCGTGATTCAGTGAGAGTGACCCCAAAACATCGGAAAGTATGTTTTTGTGAAATTTCTTTCTTTACATTTTGTCAAAAAGAAAAATCAATAGCAAAGGTTGGTCTCCTCGGCTGTGAACGGCTCCTTGGATGTATTCAGAGCGTGCGCCTAGCAAATCCGCCATTATAATAGCAACTTCTGAGTCCAGATAAACTGAAAACCTAACAGAACAATCTGGCCAACATGGACTCAGCAGATTCAGAGGGCCTTATTTTAACGATCTAAGTGCACAGCGTGAAGCGCATGGCGCAGGTGTGTTTAGGGCGTGTCCAAATCCACTTTTGCTAGTTTGATGGCGGAAAAAAGGGTCTGTGCGCTGGGCGCATGGTTCAAAAGGGTTGTATTTGGTGTCTTCATTCATTCATAGGTGTGTTTTGGGCGTAACATGCAATAAACCAATCAGAGTGTCATCTCCCATTCCCTTTAAAAGCCAGACGCTTGTACCTTGGCGCATTGTTATTATGATGGCAGATTTGCACCGTAATATTTTTTTATTGTAATATTTTGCGTGTTTGTGTGCTGCTGCGCTTCCCTGTGTGTGTAACAAGCATAGTGCGCGCACGTTGTGCATAAGCCTGGGCATATTTTACTAATTTGCTGTTAAAATAACAATGAAATGCATTGTGCATTTGCTATTTAAACAACGTGGGCGCTGGACGGGAAATTGACAACTGCATCGGTCTTGAACTAGCAAAGACATTTGTGTCGGGCTTTGCGCTGCGCCGGGTGCAAGATAGGGCCCACAGAATCACTCCGCCATGCTCTCACCTTGCAAGGCGTTTTGGTAGGAAATCACGAGCAAGCCCTCCAGGAAACCAGATTAACTCTGCAACATCTAACCTCCAGTGTGGCTCAGCTCAGCGACAGGATGGAACAAAGCATCGCTCACCACCCCACCACCACAGCTACTCCTACTGGGCAACCTCCAGGTACTGACTCCCCTACTGCCCCTACGCTCCCCTCTACCATCAGTCAGCCTCAGTTAGCCCATGAACCCTTTTTTCCTTTACCCGAGCGCTACTCAGGGGATTTGGGAGCCTGTAGTCGTTTCCTCCTTTAGTGCTCCCTAGTTTTTCAGCAGCAGCCGGTTAACTATCGCACCGATGGTTCCTGTGTTGTGTTCGTAATGGGCTTACTCTCTGGGAAAGCTTCACAGTGGGCCACGGCATTGTCGGAGAGTGGCTCTTTTATTTGTGATTCATATCCTGCACTTGTTAATGACATGCGGAACATTTTTGATTATCCTGTGCAGGGAAGAGAAGCAGGCAATCAACTGTTTACTTTGAAGCAGTGTTCCAACTCTGTAGCAAAATTTGTTGTAGAATTCCGCATTGTAGAGAGTGGGTGGGGAGAGACCGCGTTACAGGCAGCATTTGTTTGCAGTCTCTCAGAGGAAGTTAAGGACGAGTTAGCAGCTAAAGATGAATCCACCAACATAGACTCACTCATTTCTCTTGCCATTTGTTTAGATAATCATCTCAGGGAACGTAACAAGGAGAGGACCAGCAGTAAGACTCATACTTCCCTCCACAACTCGCCTAGAAACCCTATCAGCAGCCTGACAAACCCCCGTTTTGTTAGCTTTCCCATTCCATTTGCCAGTCCAGTCAGTACTGAGGAGCCTATGCAGTTAGGCAGGCTATAGGATTATCCGTGGAGGCAGTGTAAGCTCTGGATGGACGTTTATTAACTCGGATTACTCACATTACGGCTCCCTTCAACCTGCTCCTGTCTGGAAACCACCATGAGTTAATCAAGCTCCTTGTTATTCCCTCACCTTACACACCTATTAGTGCTGGGTGCTAGTGCTCTGTCTGCTCAAGCTCCCAGTCAGAACCCGATCCCCCCGGTGTCAGCTGCACCTGATTGAACTGTGGTCCCCTCCATTTACCATGATCTAGGAGAAGTATTCAATAAACAGAGAGCACTATCCCTACCCCCTCAAAAGCTTTACGATTGTGCCACTGAACTACTTCCCGGCAGTCCACTACCTTCCAGCCGTCTAACGTCTCTAAGCCAGAGCAAGAAGCTATGAAGAAATGTATCTCAGATTCTCTAGCAGCAGGACTAATTCATCCCTCCTCCTCACCTGTAGGCGCTGTTTTTTCTTTGTTAAAGGCCCCGTGACATGGTGCTCTTTGGATGCATTTATATAGACCTTAGTGGTCCCCCAATACTGTATCTGAAGTCTCTTTTATATAGACCTTAGTGGTCCCCTAATACTGTATCTGAAGTCTCTTTTATATAGACCTTAGTGGTCCCCTAATACTGTATCTGAAGTCTCTTTCCCGAAATTCAGCCTTGGTGCAGAATTACAGCCACTAGAGCCAATCCCACAATGAGCTTTCATTAGGATGTGCCATTTATGTGTCTGTAGCTATTGAGGAGGAGAGAGGGGGGGCAAGGTGGAGAGTGGGGGTGTGGCCTTGACCAACTGCCACTTTGCTCGTTTGAAAGCCATGATGTCTCTCTCTCTCATGGGTGGGCCAAATTCTCTGGGCAGGCAAAGCGGAGAAAGGGGAGGTAACCTTGCTCCTTATGACCTCATAAGGAGAAGATTCCAGATCGGCCCATCTGAGCTTTCATTTTCTCAAAGGCAGAGCAGGATACCCAGGGCTCGGTTTACACCTATCACCATTTCTAGCCACTGGGGGACCATAGGCAGGCTGGGGGAACTCATATTAATGTTAAAAAACCTCATAAAGTGAAATTTTCATGCTATGGGAACTTTAAGAAGAAAGACAATTTCCTCTGGCCCTGTATGGACTATCGTGGCTTAAATTACATCACTGTGAAAAACAAGTACTCTCTAAACTGGATCTCAGAAATGTCTACCATCTAGTCCGAATCCGGGCAGGGGATGAGTGGAAGACGGCGTTCAACACCCCATTAGGTCACTTGGAGTACTTAGTCATGCCTTTTGGTCTAACCAACACTCCAGCAGTTTTTCAGGCTCTCGTCAACAATGTCCTTAGAGATATGCTCAACCGTTTCATTTGTGTCTACTAGGATGACATCCTGATATTCTCCTGCAACATGGAGGAACACTCTCACATGTCAGGTTGGTGCTACAACATCTCTTCGAAAATAAATGATTTGTCAAAGCTTAGAAATGTGAATTTCATGTCCCTGCTGTGAGTTTCCTGGGCTTCATCATAGGACAGGGGCAGCTGAGACCGGATCCAAGCAATATCAGAGGGGTGACCAGGAAACAGCTGCAACGATTCCTAGGCTTTGCTAACTTCTACAGGAGGTTCATTCAGAATTACAGCAAGGTGGCTGCCCCTCTCACCCAACTCACCTCTCCCTCTATTCCTCTTGTTTGGAGTCCAGAGGTAAACAAAGCCTTCAGTAAGCTTAAACAACTTGTACTTAACCCTAACCCGTCAGGCCCGGTAGGCTCTGTTTTTGGGAAGGCTTAAAGTGCCCATATTATGAAAAGATCACTTTTTCTGGGATTTTGTGTCTCTGGTGCTTCCACACACATACAAACTGAAAAAAATCCATCCATGCTGTTTTGAGTGAGATACAGTTTCTGAATGTGTCCTGCCTTCAGTCTCCTAGTGAGCTGTTCAAAATCGGCAAAATGAGCTGGCTAACCACAACCGTTAGCTCGTTAGCATGCTAACCAATGCTAACGCTAGCATGCTACGTCGTTCTCAATAGCAAAGCACTGCTACAACACACACAAGTTCACCATAATCTACAAAAGAACTACTTACACGTGTGCCCTCATTTAGAAGTCTCCCAGCTAATCCTGCCTTGTAACTGACCAAAGTTGGAGAAACAGGCTTTCTTTTACTGTCTCTAGAGTTAGCTAGCTGACATGATCTACATCTGAGCTACTGAGCATGTGCGAGTGCAATCAAAGATAGTACAGAAGAAGAAGATGAAAAGAGGTCTCACTCTGTAGCTAAAACAGAAACCAGGGGAAAAGAGGATCTGCAGCAGTGAGAGATAGCTGTGCAGTACAACAAAAATATGGTGCTTTTTGAAAATTAAACCATGTAAACCTATTCTGGTACAACCTTAAAATACAGTTATGAACCTGAAAATGAGCATAATATGGGCGCTTTAACTTTGCTCTGACCTACAGACCCGGATCTCAGAACATCAAACCGGACTCTCTCTCTTTCTCTCTCTCTCGCCAGTATGACTCAGAGAAACCCAGCTCAGAGCCTGACACCATACTCTCTCCTACCTGTGGTGTGGCTGCAGCTTCCTGGGAGATGGAAACTGTGGTGGAGGCTCAACGTAACAGCCCAGCTCCAGGTACCACTCCACATAATCTTTTGTTTGTGCCAGATTCTGTCAGATCCCAGGTCTTTCAATGGGGACACTCATCCCGACTCACCTGTCATCCGGGGATTCACCGCACCCTCTCCTTCGTGCGTCACCCTTTCTGGTGGACCTCTATGACTACTGACACCCGAGCCTTTGTATTTGACTGTTCTGTCTGCGCCCGTAGCAAAGCAACCTCCAGCTGGTTTACTACGCCCGCTTCCTGTCCCAGTAGGCTGTGGTCTCATATCGCAGTGGATTTTGTCACTGGATTACCCCCTTCAGAAGGTAACACCATAATTCTTACTGTTGTGGACAGATTTTCTAAAGCAGTACACTTCATTCCCCTTCCTAAACTACCATCTGCATCTGAAACAGCTCAGCTCCTCACTCAACATGTATTCAGACTACTGTATTCCTCTGGATATCGTTTCTGATCGAGGATCACAGTTTTCATCTCAGGTCTGGAAGGGGTTTTGTGAGGCTCTGGGTGCCACGGCTAGTCTCTCCTCAGGATATCTTCCCCAGACTAATGGGCAGAAGGAGAGGGCCAACCAGGACCTTGAGACAGCTCTGCGGTGTGTCACGGCGCCTCATCCCACCTCCTGGTCTAAGCAGTTGTCATGGGTGGAGTACACGCACAACTCCCTGTCCAGTGCAGCCACTGGTATGTCTCTGTTCATGGTGATGCTGGGTTACCAAACCCCTCTCTTTCCAGAACAACATGTGGCCATCCTGTCAGTTCAGGCCAACGTCCGTCGGTGCCGGCAAGTGTGGAGCGAGACTCAAGCTGCCCTTGAACGGACTACGGAGCGCAACCACCATCAGGCACTGACGTGAATCTTGTGTGTACCATTAATATAAAGGGAGAAAACCAGTGGACCAAACCACTATGAGTCAAGTGAAGGGGGACTTAAAATGTTTCTAAACGTAATACGCATTTTGTTGCCCCGTGTGTGTTTGTATTGTTTTACTACTTACACAATTATTTTTAAGTATATAATCTTCTAATGATATTTTTGCGGCAAATTGCCCAATATTTTTTTTCTGGTCTAAACGTGCCCTTAGTTTTTTTTAAACACCTTCAGCTGTTCTATGCTACTACTATTACTAACACTATGCTATTCCCTAAAGAAATTTAATCTAATTGAGTGAATGTTATTTTGGGGATCAGTGATTTAAAATGCATCTGCCTCTGGGTGTATAGGCTTCAATCAAGCACAGTTCAGAGTCCTGTCCTATCCACTGCTGCAACAGACTTTAATGTGTTCCTCATTTGTCAGACTGTTATAATAATCATCATCATTACATGTTTGTCAGGGATTGTGATTGCATTTTGAATGGAGCTTGTAATGGTTTACAAGTAAGTACAATGGGAACCATTAGACTCCAGTAGCTTTAGGGCCCTATCTTGCACTCAGCGCAATTGCCTTTGTACACCGACGCATGTATCATTCCTATTTTGCACCCGACGCACAGCGGACTTTTCCCTCCACAGACGCACGTCGGTAAATTAGGGAATGTATTTGCGCTCCCGGGGGCGGTTCAGCGAAAGAGGAGGCGTGTTCAGGCGCAAACGTTACTTTGTGCTATTCTGCAGTTTCAGAAAACAATTCCGCCACTGACCAGGAAAAACCTGGTCTAAAGTCAGTGGCGCTAGTCTAAAGTCAGTAGCGCGTTATTCAGATGCTATTTTAGGGGCGCATGCTTGGCCATAATGTAGCGTGTGCACAACGCGCATACACTTCTCTCATCTAAATGGATGCAGCAGTTCCCATTTTTGCAAACCATACATAATTACAAAGGAAAATATTACTGAAAATGCGCTTCAGGTGTTTGGATAGATCAGGAGGCACTTTACAGTACAGTCCTCAAAAAGTCGCAGCATTCTTTGTGGGTTGTTGTGGTTTACACAACATTTCCATCAATCATGGATGTGTTGATGACATAAATGAGGAAATATTAGAGGACTTAAGGAGACGTGATGTTGAACTACGGTGGGATTGGACACTCCGGCGGAATCTGGTCCAGGATGTGCTCCTGGTGGAGCGGGTGGACGGAGATGGAGTGGGGGGAGGAGGAAGGGGCACAACAGGTGCAGGTGGTGCGTTTGGAGGCCCACGCTCCATGGCTGCAGCAATCCTCTCCAGACTTGAGGAGATGCGCCCAAGGGGCCGCAGCAACATCGCCACCCGGCCAAGACAGGCATTTATTACTTTGCCGCATCTCGCATCGGCAGCTCCCGCTGGCGTGCGCCAGGCAAATCCGCCGTCATAATAGCAATCTGCCATAGAACAAGCACGCCTGCTCTTAAAGGGAATGTGAGATGACACTCTGATTGGTTTATTGCACATTACGCCCAAACCACACCTAGCTACTTCAGACCAACCCATTTTAGATTTGCGTCGGGCGCAAGAGTCATTTATCCCGCTGGTATAATAGCAACAGCGCCCGAGATCCGCCCACAAAGCTACTTGCGTTTTCAGATCGTTAAAATAGGGCCCTTAATGTACAAACTGTGCAGGCCTACAATTTGAAATTTGAATGTAGATTACAGACTGCTGTCTACAGTGCTTGATATACAGTATATAAGTACACTGTTGTCTTGGAAGTTGTGAAATCAAAGCTATTCACACATTTTTGAGCTGTGACTATAATGCCCTTGGCATCGAGGAAGAAGGAAATTCAACCAACCTTTTCAAATAAGATTCCCATGATTTTATGATCACAAGTTTTATGAATAAACCCATTATTTTAAGCCAAATACTTGATTTTACCCACATCTTGGAACAACATTAGGCCAGGCTTTTATTATAGCCAGATAAACCTTCAGCCATACAGATGCTAAGTGTGCATGCCTCTGTTTTACAGAAGCAGATGAAATCTGGGATGGTCTAAAACAGTACATAAAAAGACAAGGTGACATGTAATCTGCTGGATAGATATAAATCCTTAATCATAGATGAGATTTACAAGATGGACAAGATAGTACGCCTCTCTCTCCATCCCAAATGTTTAGTTTTTTTTGTTTCTTAGTTGCTCAAAAAACACCAAAAGCAAGACTATTTGAAATTGGAGCGCATGTTTGATATTTATTACAATAAAATCTAGTAAAAATGAATCCTCAATTCAATTCAATTCAATTTTATTTATAGTATCAAATCATAACATAAGTTATCTCGAGACACTTTACAGATAGAGTAGGTCTAGACCACACTCTATAATTTACAAAGCCCCAACAATTCCAACAATTCCAGTAATTCCCTCAAGAGCAAGCAGTGCGACAGTGGCGAGGAAAAACTCCCTCTTGGGAAGAAACCTCGGACAGACCCAGGCTCTTGGTAGGCGGTGTCTGACGAGCCGGTTGGGGGTGTGATGAACAGTGTTTATTCGTCCAATGACTAATGGGATGTAACATCTGAACTGTGTTAAAATGAGCAATTTTCTCAGTAGAAATATTAGTCATTAAGTTTTATTTTATCAAAGACTGTGTTGTTTGACACTTGTTTATCACTTGCACATCCTCAACCATCTTCACCATCCAATGTTGACCACATATAGCCATTTTTCTCTGCAGGAATTTAACTAACCATAACAACAAACAGCAACAGTGAATGTTCTTTTTACATACAATAAAAAACATAGGATTCAATGTTATTTTGTTTTGGGCTGAGAATGACAATCTGTATGTAATGTGCACGGTCACGGAAGGCTTGTATCATGTGGACGCGCAAGTGCAAGAAGGATTAAAGCAGAGACAAACAGATTGGCACTTCGATTAGATCACAGGCTTGGGTGCTAAGTCAACTCTCCCATTTCCTTAAAAAGGGGTCACAGCAGGACCTGATCAGGGGGCAAGATGTTTGAGTCACTCCCCCTCTGACTTTCTCACAGCACATCCTTTAAAGTGTGTCAGACGCATCGTCCCTTTTACTTTCATATCCTCCAGTCAACTTCTTAAGTCTATTTTGATCTAGAGGGGAAACTTCAGTCATGCACTGATGCAGTTTAGCTTCTGGAATGTAAAAGGGAATTAACAGTCCTCAGAGAGCAAGGCAAAAGAGTCATAAAAGTGTTGGGTTCCTGTTGGTGTCTCCACTACTGTCAACTAGGAGTCTTACAAGAGTCCAGTTCTGGATGAGTTCAAATGTCATTCACAGCTATTCACGCATAACTTTGAGGTGAATACATGCTGTGCACAGTAAAAAAAAATCAAAATCAAATGTTAATATGTTTTCTTATTCATACCAAAGAGAAATTCAAAAGAAAAGAAAAATCTCCAAACACAACAAACATGCTATTATTTATGTGAAACTTCTCTAAGTTTTATAGCAAGAAAATAGCCCAGGAACGTCAGTGACATATACGAAGGAACATTGAAATTGACAGAAAGCTATTTTTGAGATCTTACCACCAAAACTAGTGTTTCTCAGACATGGAGGCACCAGATTAGGAACATATGTTTCAACTCCTTTGGAGTTGACCTTGGAGCAGGCATTAAAATCACTGCCTACGAACGTAAGACTGGAGAATAGTCTGGCTGCAACCATTATCACTCTGCCATAAGGGGAAAAAACGCTCTGGCTTGTTTGTATTTCTTTAAACCAATCATAATCGTCTTGGGTGGCGCTAAGCCCTGAATGCAGCGACAGTGCCTTTGCAAAATAGATAGCGGAGATAGAAGAAGAATAGGGGAATAGAATGCTGTGTATAATATGCGACCAATGGCAGGCCAACAGATTCTCTCTCCCATCTTGCAAAATACGGACGCTTGGTCAGGTGCCTCTGTCGTTGTTATTGACACTAAAAGTCTCCTTTAGCGTCATATAACGCGCTTTATCTAAACACGCTTGTTTGGGACTATTGGCGTCCCAGTTATATTAAGGAAAAGGTCATGGGTGGGCTTACGTTTCCGTGACACGCAAGAAGAACGGGGCGGTTGGGTTTAGGAAAAGAAGAAAGTGACTTTAGCAAACTTTAGCGGGACACAAACCCTGGTCTCCTGGGGGAAAGTCCTGTGTTTGACCCATCCACAACCCCAACCAACCTCACTACGTGGAATTTCGGCCTTACATACTACTCGCTACCATAGTCGCTCTTAGTGTTACGTCATCTTCAAACCCTGTGTAGCTGCTGCTCTCCCCGGTACGTTATACAAACACGCCGAAGGCCGCTTTTTTCATCGCTTCAGACTCTGACAGCCACTGTCCAAACGTCGGTATTTTACAACTTCGGAGTGAGAACGGGTTGGGCAGGCTCATACCCACAGTCTAATATACATTAGGAGAGAAAAGGGTCCCAAGTTCTGGAAAATCTTTTTGCAGATCCCCTGACTGTGTGCTTTTTTTTTGGTTGGAGAAAAGGCATTTCAATCAGGAGAGACTTCGTTGCAGATATGCAAATATATATTATAGATGAGCATGATATGAACATGGACACATGAATTGTGCATAGTCTTTGGGGATTAAACTCCATCATAGTAAATATTTAAAGGGGCAGAGGAACAGGCATATTCCCCCCCGATGGAGCCTAGACAGTGGTGATGGCGGAGAGGGAACCAGGAGGTTGAATGGAGGACCCGTCCCCCAGAAGGGACTCCGGTAGCAGGTTGACGAAGCCCGGAGGTGGAAGGGGAGGAGGAGGGTTGCACTTTTGCCTGAGAAGACAGCTGATAGCAAGAGAGGGACATTTAAAGCAACATGTCATTCTGTGATTGGATCATGATTTCGTGGCCAATTCTGATTGGTTTACTGAAGAGTGCACGCCTCTTGACAGCTGAATAGAATTAGGGAGAAATAGTGGTGATTGCAGTCATAGAAGTCTTCCTGAAGGAATTTGCGCTGAGCTTCATTAAATCTTTTAACTAAGAAATTATGCCAGTGGCGTGAGGACTCTCCCCATTTAACAACATACGGCATTTGGTTAAGGGTAGCAAATGCGACATGGCCAGCTCAGTATTTGGTAAACCTGCCTTCAACAGGAGACACACCAGGATGGGCACCAAGGCAATTTAGAACTTCAGGAAGGGTGTCAAAAGAAGATGCTCAAAAAGACTACCTTTGGGCAAGAAGTGTGTGTGTGTGTGTGTGTGTGTGTGTGTGTGTGTGTGTGTGTGTGTGTGTGTGTGTGTGTGTGTGTGTGTGTGTGTGTGTGTGTGTGTGTGTGTGTGTGTGAGAAAGAAAGAGCACCTGGCACAGGAATCGTCCGTCCCGGAAACAATTTCTTCAGTCAGGCCCTAGGATATAGTGGATTATGTAAATGATCCATAATAAGGCTCATACAGGCGCATGTACAAGTGGAGTTGATCCTGAGCAATATGTCCCTCTACCAGTTTTCGGCCAGCTTTAGCCCCAGCTGCTCAATTGATGAAATTTTGTTTTGTGATTCTGGGGGAGACATTATATTCTCTTGCAGAGTTTTCTCAGGCAGTTCAGAAAAAGTTGTAAAGTGAGTTTGAAGTTACGCAACTGAAAGTATTTAAATAGACAATGGTTTACGGCATGCATTTTAATGTAAAGTACATTGAGTTTACTTGTAGTAAAATATCCTATAAAAATAAAATATGCCGAATAGAAACATTGATCTTTTCAGTTCATAATGATATTGACACACAAGCCAATTTAGTTGATTGACAAAAAGTAAATATTATTACATTACATGTCATTTAGCTGACGCTTTTATCCAAAGCGAGGTACAATTGCTAATATCATATCCACTGCGCGATCACCACCACCAAAACAAAAGTAAATAAAATATATTTATTACCTCCAAACACGGCTGCAGTAATACCAATAGACTAATAATAAGTACTGCCATAAATCTATTCTAAAATAATTCACTAAAATCCAAACCACTCATAACACCACAACTACTGCATTTATAGATGTATCTTATTTGGCCTGTTATTTGGAGAATTGGTAATGTCCCAGAACTTACCAGCCAGTTCTGTATCAGTCTGGAAATGTGGTGAATACAGTAAACTCCATATCAACTCTATACTAAACCAATCTTAATTAATTTTCTGTTTCATTTTTGTCCCTAGTCTTTGAAAGTCTTTCTTTTGTTTGCCTTTTTTTGTCTTGCACAGTACGCTGTTTAATCCAGTGCATGTATAAGGCAGTTCTCTTGCCTGTGAGTCCGTTAGCCACTTCTGATCAGCTGAGTGCCCGGTCACACCAGATTCTATAAATTCAATTTTTGTTAACTTAAATTTATACCACTGACTACTGGCAAACTGTGTTGATAATATTGACCTTTGGGAGAACGGAGAGCAGTTTTTGTTTGAGTAACAAGATGATTGACTCACAGAGGTCTGTGGTGGAAATCTGATTGGTTGAAGTGAAAAGTGTGACTGCCCTCAATCAGCTGAGTTGGTAGCATGAAAGGAAAACAAATCTTGATTCATGGAGTAAGCATTCACTAAGCTTCATCTGTTAAATATGGTATGTTTACTCTTTGTGTGGTCAGCGATTAAGCTTGCAAGCAACACATGATTGAATTTCACTTTACCACTTCCTGGTGTAACCATACACTAATCCTAGCTACACTATGGCAACAATGTAATAAATTTTTTCCAAAAACCTGACTGAAACCATGAAGGTCATATACCCCCAAGTTTATATATTTATTTAGGATATATTTTTATTATGCACAATGCACATTCATTAACATTTCTGTAAATGCGGCAGTGTTAGCCACTGTAGACCTAGATACCTAGAACGAATGTCTTCATGGTGGAAGGAAACCGGAGCACCCAGGGAAAAACTCCACACAAACATGGGAAGAACATGCTAACTCCACACAGAAAGGCCCTGCCCAGACCGGGATCGGACTCTACAGTGTCAACTTGCTGTGAGGCAGCAGTGACAACCACTGTTCCACCATTTCGCCGTTTAAGTGTCTCTGATTGGTTAACAATCGAGAAAACGTGTTTGTTTTGAGCTAAGCATTGTTTCACATGTTTTGCTCCTCTCCGTGTTTACTGTAGGCAAAATGTGTTTATAGAGCTTTAATTAATTCATGCCTAGGGCACAGGCAGAGTATCACTTTTATCTCTCGGATCAAGAACAGCGAAGAGGCATTGTTGGAGTGTGAAAGAAGCACCTCATTTATCTCCTTGATCCCTCTATGCCTCAGGCATCGACTGTGATTACTGACAGTCAATAAAAAAGATTTATTTGCTCCACAGGAAAGCTCTTTTTAATGTTAAATGATCATCCCTGTGTATAATTCATCAAACAACTGTAGATTATAGACATTCATTCTACATCAGCTGTTGTCTTTAAAAAAATACTCAGCATATCAGCTGTTTTCTTTAAAAAATACAGTGGCTTTCCTCCTATGAATACATTTTGGAACTCAACACACCACATCGCAAAAAAAGCTGTGACTGAACAGCTGAGTTGATATGGTATGTTTCACTTTGCGTTTAGAATGCATGCACGGCGTGACAAGTCAGTGAAATAATTAGTGTTTTTCTTAGAGAGCTGGAGGACCAGGAACAATCGAGACGCCAAATTTAACAGCCAATCCAATTTAAATGTGTGCAACTTTGCATGCCTCTTTACAATACTTACTCTTGTCTTCAGCTATAGCTTCAATAGATGAGTGCAGAGGAGACGGAAGCTATTTAAAGCTTTCCAGTTCGGTACAAGCTTTGCACAACCCACAGATGAAGACAAAAAAAGCCTTTACACTCCTGTTTTGAATGTAAAGAAAGGGTGCATTTTAGGATAAGGCTCTATTGCCTGAGGGTTTGACAGCATCTTTTGACAACAAGGAGGCCTATTTGCAATAATCATTGATGTGTTAAGAGTACTGGATACCATGTCACCTCACAGCCTAGTTAACTGTCTTCAGGGAAATGTAATTATTGTAGCTGCTTTTGGCTCTAATACATCAACAACACTTGTGGTATTTTCCTGAGAATTAAGCAATACTAGGTACAGTTTGCCAATATACTGTAAAGGCTGGCAACCACGGATATGTTCAAGGTGAGCAAGCAATGCTGTGCAAAGATTGTTGATATTCGAACTCAACTGCCATAAAAATTCAGATTCCAGATCCAGATCATGGACAGATAACTACTGACTCACATGCTGCCCTCCCCAACCCTATACACGCACACACCACATGATCAGTTGCAGGTGCAAGAAGTGAAGGAGTGGCGCAACTTGGAACAGAACTAACAACTGTTAGAATCTTACTGTATGCTAGAAAAACAAGCATTGGAGTTGTATTAGATTGGCAAATTTCTATTATTACCAACTAGTAAAACACTGACGATCGCCACCTGTGTAGGGCTGAAATCGTGAAGATTGTGTAGAAATCTATAATCATGTTAGTTGTATCTTGTGCAAGGAATTAAAGAAAACTAATTATTTTTGAGTACCATAAAACCCCAATGCTTAAATGACGGACTGATTGCATCTTGCTCCTTATGCCCACATTCGTGGGAAGAATAGCTCCCATACTGTTTATGTGATTGATGTTTGAAGGTTGCTTAACAATTCATGTCATTGTAGGTGAAGTGTATGTTTGAGGTTTTTACCACTTGAGTTCAACATCACTATGAGTTTTTCAAGGCGTTCTTGTAAAACCGTTGTTTATTTAATCTCCTGCAATGTAATCCTCGGCAGATTAAAGTATTCTGATCTCTCGATGATGGATTTAGTGTTGTAACTTTGTGATTACTCCTCTGTCCTTATGTAATATGTGTGGGTGTTTGGGTGTGAAAGATTGTAATTGCCAGCTCATTCTGACCCACCCACTGATTCACACAAACACCTGACTTGTTTAGCCTCAGGTGCTAAAAGTGAACTGTGGCTCCCTTGTTCAACAGCTCATTTGAGGTCTATGTTAAAGAGGCTGTATTCGAAATACTGAAAAATAACAGTGGACCGGGCATTGCTCTCACACACCTCTCACAGACCATTCCCCAGTATGTGAAATACCTCAGTTTTTTCACAGCCACATGCATGCGCAGTTGGACCAGCTATCCAAATCTCAGATTACAACACAGGGAGTGTGACTTCATTCTCAGCTCAGGATGCCATTACTCCACTATATCTTTACATAGCAAATATTTGTTTGCTGCTATATTGATGTTCTGAGTGTCAAGTCCAGCCCCTTTAAAACCTGAATGTCTATGTTTAATATATTTTAATAGGTTATGTAAATCTTTCTACAGCACAGTATTATACATTTCAGTGTGAAATTGGGGACTGCTCCATGCAGTTATGTTCTTCTTCCTATATGCCCAGTAGACCAAATTCTATTTTTATGTAATATCACCTCTCTTAGATTTGTGCAAATGTCCATACCGTCTAGCCTGGGAACCACATGTCTGGTCCGCCTCCCATTCCTACATATCCACAACAATTCATGTTATATGGTTTGATACTGTTACGATAATGAGTTCATAGTCCAGAAAAAAAACTAATTTATGATAATCTTTAACATCTGTAACCCGTTTTGGTCACCAGCCATCTCTATTCCGGATGGAAATAAATGTAATGACATTGATTTTTAAACATAATTCAACCAACTCCATGAAAGGGAGAGAGAGAGAAAGCGTGGACGTGAGCGAATGTGAAACTGGATCTTAACTTTTATTTGATAATTATTCAGTGTAATTCTGTGCGTCACTATGGTATATGGAACTGCACACTGTGAGGTGCGGTTTCCTATATGAATAGGTTCTGCGCAGTAGAGATGCCAACACATCCTAATACCCAAATGACAGAATACGTCAATTGTCAGTGACTCCCAAAACGACATATAACATGTGACCGTGTTGAAAATTTCAATAATGTGACCATTCTATTTAAAGTAACACGTAGTTAACGTTGTAAAACGGAACTAGTTACAGTAAGTTTAGGCAAGAGAAGACAACAGACTTACTTAGGGTTAGTTCAACATCAGGGATTGGCTTCAAATGAGTCACATAAAACTACTAAAATGAGGACGTAACGTGACGTCACCGACGTCATTGTGTCACAGACTAAGGTCCGTAAAACTGATATGATTTTGCAAGGGAAACGAACTCTGATCCTGTGTGTGTTTAAAACGTCTACCACCCCAACTTGTCTCCTTAAGCAGAATTTGGCGTTCTCTTACTTTGTCACCACTCTTTACTACAAACACGAGAGGTCGCCGTCTTAAAAAAAAACATAATTATGGGTCGTTATGTGATGCTTACACTATCAACCTATGTGGTTGTTTTCTGGGTGAGGAGGGTCTGACTGAAGCACATTCAAAAGTAATCATCAAGGTTCTTTTAGAAAATTGAACTTGCCTGTGTCTGGTGTCCGCAGTTGTTGAAATGCTTCAAGTCTCCTCCTTTTACTTTTCTGTATGCTATTTTCCTTATAAGTTCCTTTACTGTGCTACAATTTGTCATTTTACTGACACCGGGGCCACTGGAATGTTTTCCGATTATTTTGGAACCTTGTTATCTGGTGCTTCTACTTTGTGATTTATGAAAAATCCTCATTTGTTCAATTTGTCTGCCAGGCGTGAAAAGATGCAAGCGAGCTTCCCATGCTAACCCAGAGAGTCTGGACCTGCATATCTTAAAATAAATGTTTTGAGGAATTTTTTGGGAGGTAACATGTCAGGAGGGCGAATCTGTAAAAAATACTATTAATCAATCACTGCTCTCATTCCAGTATCAAAAAGCTGAACTTTTGACACTGAATGTTATCAATATTTCATTATTAATAGGTTAAAAGGCTGGTAAAGGAAATGTTATTATTGATTGCCAGATTGTAAAAGACATGCTCATTTAAATCCAGCTAAAGCCATCAAACTGTTATCTCTTTCCTCTTGTTTTCTGTTTCTGTTTGTCACAGTTTGTCACACAGTGTTCCCTTTACGTGATGGTGTTCCGATTGAACACGGGCAGCAGCTGATCTTTAGACATAAGACTAAGACTAAATCCATTCTGGCATTGGCAACAACCAGTGAAGTCTGACTGCAATAGAATTTCCTTTAGCTGGTGCATGAAGCAACATTTAAAATCCAAAACTAATCTTTGAAATCAATATTCACCTGTGTGAGTTTTAAAAGCTTGCATAAACAAAAATATCCCCCTTCCCCTCCCCCCTCCACATCATCACATTTATTCCACAGCATGTTAAGTTTGTTAAGACGGTAAACATTGCTGCAAAAACATCATTAATAAGCTGCAACTACCAATGCCAAAACATACAATGAGCAAACCGAAAAGAATAAAAAGAGACATTTAAGCCTCAGTTCAGTGGGTCGGCACTGACCAGGTGATGCAGACACAGAATTCGTGATTCGTCACACAATGGTAACCTGTTCAGGCCGCAATGCAGCAGAATATTGACTGTGACCCTACCGCCTACCACCTTGTTTTGCTGTTTGACTCCTTGTACAAGTATCTGTGGAATGCAGTGATGGATTTTCCCCAGTAGCCACTTTTAATTAATCTTTTCTTAGAACATTGTTTCAAAGCTCCAGAGGATTATCATGTTAGACAAGCACGCATGTATTTTTATTAGGAAGCAAAGATTCCCGCCTTGCTACTCTGACATGAATACCGATTTTCCCAAAGCTCCTCTCTAAATGGAGAATCATGAGTACATAACTGTGGAATCAGTCCCTGTAGAAATCATGTTGGTTTTTTTTCTATCTTTTTTATTTTACAAATCAACATATACATATGTATATTCCAGGGCAAATGGGGTTTGTAGGGGATGGGTTTGGGTACAGTTATGTATCATGATTGGTCAAACACATATAAGTGGGGACAAAAATCTGTTCACACAAACTACACAATGGGGACTCACCTCCCATTGCGAGCATTTGGAGTATACAAGGAATTACGTTCATATTGGACAGCTGTGCATCTCACGATTTACGTCACCATTTGTGCCCTATACGTAGCGAGTTAGAAGGTTGATAGTGTGGGGGTCGGGTGGTGGGTGGGCATGTAGCATGTCTGACTTTCATGGAGAAGACTGGAGTTTTTGTCCCGTCTCAGACGTGTAATAAATGGTGCGATGCATGCAGAGATTCTCTCAAGTCTCTGAGCTAGAGTCCAAGTCAAGTCTCTGAGCTAGAGTCTAAGTCAAGTCTTGAGTCTATAAGCTAGCGTCCTAGTCAAGTCTCAAGTCTCTGAGCTAGAGTCCAAGTCAAGTCTCTGAGCTAGAGTCTAAGTCAAGTCTCGAGTCTCCGAGCTAGAGTCTAAGTCAAGTCTCGAGTCTCTGAGCTAGAGTCTAAGTCAAGTCTCGAGTCTCCGAGCTAGAGTCTAAGTCAAGTCTCGAGTCTCCGAGCTAGAGTCTAAGTCAAGTCTCGAGTCTCTGAGCTAGAGTCCAAGTCAAGTCTCGAGTCTCTCTCGAATCACCTGCTGCATTTCATTCAGGCTGCTTAGAACATGGCATAGCTATATATAAGGAATTCAAAGCATGTAATATATTTTATGACTCCTTTATCGCTTAGCATACAGTACCATCTTGGATTAGTTGTTTGGTATAAAGTCAGGTTAAACAGGCTATTGCAATACAACAGAAAACACCAAGAATGCTTTACTTAGAGGAGGTGCCGGATCCAATAAAAAAGGTTCCGGATCCAACTTCGGAGGTGCTGGAACATGTTCCGCCGTGTTCCAGCTCAAATGAAGCCCTGTCTACAACTAATGACATGATGTGATAAGATTATATTAGTGTAAGTCAACACATCGCCCAGACTCTCAAACAGTGTAACATTAACTAAATAAAACTTTAACGTTACATGATCAACAACAAACCTGTAACCTCTTTGCAGCTGATGTTAATACTTAAACTGGTGGCAGCCAGCGGGACACAAATGATTACGTGATGGGAAAAAATTTTTGGCAAACAAACGCTCATTCATCTTTTAATAACATCTGTAGTTAGTAGTTAAAGCAAGAAGCAAGCTAACATTAGATGGCCAATGCTGAGCTAAACATGTTTGCTAACCCATCAGGGTGCTTTTTCAGGTGCCTGATGAAGTGAGATGTGGTTGAGTCAGAATCCTTTTTCTTGATACCACATATTTGCATTCAGCACTTCTTTTGTTTGGGCCTTGTTGTATGGAGTTTTTAAAGCCAAAGCTTCTGATGAATGGCACAGCAGCTGCCTGTGCGGTCAAGTTGTTTGTTGTCCTCTCTCACGTGTGGCCCCGCACAGCTGATACATTAGGTATTAAGTGTTACATAGGTAGGATATAGGTCACACAGGGAGGGGAATAACATTCAGCTCATCAGACGTTTCCTAAAAATAAAGATCGTTCACGAGTCCTGCATTTTAAGTCTGAGTCAAGTCTGAAGTCACTGTGTGTGCGACTTAAGTTCGAGTCTCAAACTTGAGTCCCCATCTCTGGATGCATGCAAGCTAGTTCAAGCAGCAACATTATGCCCTCTGTCTTGTCCAGTCCGCTGCTGTCCTTCACCGGGGGAAGCTATTTTATCATCACACTCCCTAATATCTCATCTAAACATATCTGTAGGGAGTGATGAGGTCAGATGCCAAAACACTATATTCTGCTGTTATAATACACATTTCAAAGTTGACATGTCTGTCTGAAATATTTTTATGTCTAACTACAATGTTTCTAGCATTGGCCTTAACCAAGGGTTTACTATAGTTGCCTAACCCTAATAAATGCCTGAACCATAGCGTATTTGCCATAACCACAAGCTTTCACTAACCTTGAGCATACTGTTGTTGACAGTTTTAAAAGCGTCACTGAACATAATCCAGAATTTGTACAGAACCATCCAATAGCCTATCAATATTCTTGTTTGTTTGCAGGTTGTTGTGGGTAAACCACTAAATGTTAAAATTAAGAGAGCGAGTGCCTTAGATCACTAAGCCGAAGGAATGTCCCCAACACTATTTTTCGTTGAGGTTGGGGTTATGCATGCATTGTAGATAGGTATGGTCAGGGTAAGTAGAAGGTTAAAGTTAAAGGCTGGTTGTTGTTCCACAAACAACCTTTTACTGAAGGGATGCTTTTTGTTAAACTAACCAACTACATCTGACTTAAGTGGAAGTAATCAGGTCTATGTGACAGGTTTCAACATATCATTTCTACAAACTTGTATTACTTTAACTTAGTTTTTGAGAAAGTCATTTAGGTGTGGCAGACCGGTGTAAATAGCCTACTACAGAAGAGCATATCAGATACAAAAATCAGAGAGTGAAATTTGTGAACAAAACACAGCCCCATAGTTGGCAAATTAATCAAAACAGATTGTTTCCTAAACACAATAATTCTTTAGCTACCACATTGCACGCATGTAACAGAAGTTTAGGTTTTGTGATGTTTCTTGCTGAAATCACCTTATGAGTTTTAGTCAACTTCTACCTCAAAGTTTTAATGTACTCAGGCTTGTAAAATTAAATGAAGTCAACTAACGTATTTATGTTTAAGTGGACCTAGCAGAAAGCTAGTCTTGTGTGTTCATAGAGCCTGGATATACTGTACATTACGTCCTAGACGTTAGCATCTCCAAGTCAATCTGCCAGATGATGTGCTTATCTATGGTATTCATTACATATTTTTTGTGCCACATCTGAGAAAGAACAGGTGTCTTTCATGTCATAATAGTAAAAGAGGGAGGTAGCTTTTGTTTGCATTTTTTTGTCAGCTAGCTTTCAGTATTATCATGTTACCGCTTTGAAATCAGTCAAAAGGCAGAATGAGAGATAATATGGCAACACCCATCCAACTCCTTTTGTCGATGCATTTGCAAATAAAGTGTCTTGGGGGAGACATTTGGTTTTGGCAGAAGTATTTAATACTTCAAAAATTTGGAAAGGTTACAAACAGGCGTTCTTGCATTTGGGGTTATTCCATGTTACTTTTTAAGGACACAGAATCGGCCATAACTTCTGGGTAACTTACAGTTAAATGTGCCTAAATATGCTCATTTTCATGTAAGTGTGCACACATACATATACTGTATGTTTCTGTAATTCCATATACAGGGGGGGGGAAACACAAGAATATAGCTGGTGCAAAGCATATTGTGCAACGTTATGGAAGCTTCTGTGTGGTTCATTGATCCCACTCTGATTAAAATAACAGCTCACCAGATGGTCTGATTAAACCTGCGGCAGCCCTCGTGTGGGGGCGAGACGCTGACCAATGTTCCCTTTGGTGCGGAAACACAGTTGCATAGAAATGGGATCCTCTCCAGAAATAAAAGACTGGAGTTAAGTGATTCATCCTCAAGCTGAACAGGCCTGAAAGCAGCATTCAGGAGCCACTGAGTCACACTGTGGATGGGTGACCTTAGATCAGATGACGGGGGCTGGAATAGTCGCGCACTCTCACTCTGCACCGAGGTGACACTGAACAAGAGCTCTCAAGGCCCCCTTGTCTAGGCGATTCATCCACACTCCTCCCCCCTCCTCCCCTCGATTCATCCACAGTCCTCCCCCCTCCTCCCCCCGGTCGCCTCCTCCCACACAGGTGAGCCATCTCCCTCTATCACTGTCTGTCTCAGTATTTTGTTCAGTCTTCCCCTCTCTCTGCCTATAACCATTTCTTTCACTCTGGTTACATTTGTAATCCCAATGCTGTTTTGGGTTAATTTTTGTATTTGGTGACACCTATGATGTTTACACAGTATTGTTTGTGCTAGTGCTGGGCTATATGTTTCAAATTACTATTATATAATATTATTAAGAAGGTTTTTCCAATATCAATGTATATCACAAGATGACAAATGTAATTAAAATCACACATTAAATGATGTAATGGATGTACAGTGTTGGGAACTTTTTTCCACTGTTAGGAAATACATCAGATTTTTTATTTTATTCATGTAGGACTGAAAAGGTTATGAATATACGATCATAATATAACAATACAATTCTACTTATGGATGGTAAGTTGCCTTGAGCTTTGAAGTACATTATTAACCATGGGATCAGTAAGTGTGAATAAATAATCTCACCTCCAAATCCACTTACTAGTTTTACAATTAACAATTGTTCATTTTGTGATGAAAGCTCAAAATTCCGCAAATGTGTTGATCGATATGTTGGGAACAAAAGTGGATATTGGGCGCTCACAAACTTGCACCCCAAAGAAAGTCCACAGAAATGTGTATTAGATTGATTTGGTTCTCAGGGTTACTATGATCTAGATTATGTCGGTTATTGCATGTGAGTCCGAAGGGATGGGAAAGTTTGACCAACTGCTGGTGGCCGTTTAAAAAAAAAAAAAAAAAAACTGCCAAAGCTACCAGCATGGTCACTCGCAATCCTATGGGCTTTTACAAAGTAATCAGTCATTAATTATATTTTATTTCATTACATAGTGCTGTGAATCAGTAAAAACTTAGTACTTTGTCAGATGGTGGATAGAATGAACATTGTTTTTTATTTATTTAGAAAAGTACAGAAGTACAGACATAGCGTACCTATCATCATGCAGAATGTTGACATCTCATTGATAAAGTAGGAGTAGAAGTATTAATACTAGTACAAGTACTATAGTACCAGAAAGAGTAGCACTAGTTGTTTAAGTAGAATTCATTAGTTTGGTGGTAGGTCTTAGACAACCCTAGAGCCTTCCGGCGGCTGATGGTAGCTGGCCCTGAGGTTGAAGCACTGCTGTGGACCAAGCAGTCAAGGAACACAGGTTTAAAGGGTAACTACCGGTTTTCTTTTTTTCAACCTGGACCTATTTTCCTATGTTTTGTGTCTAAGTGACTGATAGGAACAACAATCTTTGACATTGGACGCAGCTTATATTTACCTTCACAAAAGTGCTGGTTTTGCCACTGACAGGCTCCAATTAATAGTCTTAGTGTCTGTCAACATTATGGAAAGGATCCCTTCACAGATAGACATTTAAAACCTCTTTGTGACCTTTCTGTTTAACCAGAAACAGCTCTGAGGTCGCTAGCGCTAAACCCACCAGACTCCATTTAAAAAGCTATATTTTTAGCGTGTATCTAGCCAACATATTTTCACATGTAAATCGGTAAACTATGTGTTTATTTCAAACAAAACTAGAGTTGTGATCGTTGGAAAAGTGGAAAGACAACCCAAAACAGCTTTTCATATTTTTATTTCGTTTCTGTCGACTTTGAATGAAGTGTATTTTACGATGCTAAAATTACTGTCTGGTGGGTTTAGTGAATGCAATTTCGTGGATGTTTTTATGTTTAAAAACTCTTTACTCTTTAACAGAAAGGTCAACCTCCTTAGAAATCCTTCTGATAATGTTGTCAGACACTTACAATAATCTAATCTGAGCCTGTCAGTGGCAAAACGAGCACTTATGCGAAGGTAAATACAAGCTGGACAATTGCCCTGTTAACTTACATTGTAGCTTGATTTGCCGCTGTCGACTGCAGCGATCTTGCTTAATACTGGACCAATTTCAAAGATTGTTGTTCCCATCAGTCTCAAAACCATAAGAAAATAGGGTCCAGGATGAAAAAAATGGTAGTTACCCTTGAAAGTTTGAAAAGTTAGGTTTATCTTCCCCAAAACAAAGATTCAACAAAGGTAAAGAGTTATAGGGTTGTTAAAAAAGGTCAACAAAACATGACTCTACTGAAAAATCTGAATCAAAATGAAAATGTTAACTCAATCAACAGACCCCTCAAATGAGACGTGAGAGATACTTATATACAAACTGACCACACCAATCAACACACAGAGGGGAGGACAACATTGACATAACTAAAACTTGCAGAAGAAAACCCTGACCCCTTGCCTGCTGTCAGATCTAATAAAGTAATTTCAAACCAAACAAACTAAGGTCTTTTATGTTACATTATGTGACTGCAACTTAAAATAACTCAACGCGAGTGTGGTGATGTGGGTCAGTGTGTACCACCTTAAACCATCAATTGTGTGGCTGTGGCCAACACAATCGCTGATTGAGGACTTTGAATATGCACACCAGCTTATGGGAAGACAAGATGAGGTGCTCCACCACAACCAGCAAGTGTGCAGATAGCATTTAGAAAAGATATCTGCTCACTCGTCAATGTCGTGGAGGAACTGGGCAACCCATTCGAAGAGAAGAGCGAAGACCTGCTTGTCCATCAGCAGTGGAGACTGTTAAGAAGGCATGGAAGATTGGCCAAAAAACAGCTCCAAGCATTCACAAATCTTGTGGAGAGAACAAAGCCTATTGATCACCAAATCAAATTGAATCCAATTTAAACTGTTGGCTCAACAAAGACGGCAAGTAAAGGAAAAGCAGCAGCTGACATCAATAAAAAGTGATGTTGACTCTACATTAGCTGTTAAACGAGAAATGGAAACCTAGAAGACCCCTTTGAGCATGAGAACCAAGCATGAGAACCGAGCATGGCCCCCAGTGCTCTCAGATGGAGGCAGATTACAACTTGGGAGCAAGAGAGACCTTCTGACCTGCCTGAAGAGCCTATACCCAGCTCTGACTAAAGCCCCTGATGTTACCTGTGTAGTTATGATGGGGTCCAGATGATGAAGCCAGCAGATGACAAGACATTTGATGAATATTCCCACCTGGTATTCATCCCACATATCTCTTCTCAGCTGTGCAGTATGTCACGCTTGGACCTCTTTTGGATACGGACAAAGATGACTTAATAAATCATAAGGCTTCTGATTATTAGCCATGATGTCAAAGCCATACATTTTAGACTTACCATGAGCTACGAGATTGTGAAAAAAGTTTATGCCCCTGTAGAAGCTAGATGTTACTTTGCTATCAACCTTGTTTTAAAGCGCCCATATTATGCTCATTTTCAGGTTCATAACTGTTTTTTAAGGTTGTACTGGAATAGGTTTACATGGTTTAATTAAAAAAAAACACCATATTTTTGTTGTACTGCACAGCTCTCTCTCACTGCTGCAGAACCTCTTTTCACCTGGTTTCTCTTTTAGCTACAGAGTGAGACCTCTTTTCTTCTTCTTTTTCTGTACTATCTTTGATTGCACTCGCACATGCTCAGTAGCTCAGATGTAGATCATGTCAGCTAGCTAACTCCATAGACAGTAAAAGAAAGGCTGTTTCTCCAACTTCGGTCAGTTACAAGGCAGGATTAGCTGGGAGGGCGCACATGTAAGTAGTTCTTTTGTAGATTATGGTGAACTTGTGTGTGTTGTAGCAGTGCTTTGCTATTGAGAATGAGGTAGCATGCTAGCGTTAGCATTAGCGTTAGCATGCTAACGCTACGAGCTAACGGTTCCGGTTAGCCAGCTCGTTTCGGATTGTGATGTCACAATCCGGGCTGATTTTGAATAGCTCACCCGGAGACTGAAGGCAGGACACATTCAGAAACCGTATCTCACTCAAAACAGCATTGATGGATTTTTTTCAAAGTTTGTATGTGTGTGGAAGCACCAGAGACACAAAATAACACCCCAAATCCCAGAAAAAGTGATTTTTTCATAATATGGGCACTTTAAGAAAAACATGTTTTATTCGGGATGTCATGGAAATGTTAACCGCACCCACAAACGGCAATAGCGAGCTGCGGGAAAAAAAGGCAGCATGGTCAACATGAAAGTTGCTGGCTGAACTGACAGATGCACTACTGATGCTGGCGGATAGACCACAGGAGATCCCAGATGATGAGCAGATCTCTTGTGGCTGCAAGAGTGGTTGCAGAAAGTGCTGCAGGCACAATAAGGCAAGAACACTGCACTGAACAGTGTTTCCTCTATGTTGATTTGACTGTGGCGGCCCCCCACGGCAACATTTCTGCCCCCTACGGTATCAGAAATAGGGCTGCATTGTTAGAGTGCATGTGGGAGAATAGCGCGGACACACAAGGATAACTAGCCAGTTGAGATCGTGTGTGTACGTCCTTGAGAACTGTAAGTCGTATAACTTTTGTTGTCAGTTCATTTAAGCCTGGTCTTGCAAATTTAAATTAAGTTAACTTAATTTTCGTTGTTTGTATTCTTCACCTGCGAACCTGCCCCCACTACTAAAAAAAATCCTAAAGGAAACACTGACTGAAGCTAGCATGTTTTGAGTCATGATGGCGCCTGATATTAACAACTTTGCATACAGTCGTTTGGGAAATTAAACTCAGTGGTTTAGGATTGGCATGAGGTAGCAAAATAAAGGAAAATTCATCCATCCATTTTTCACTGAATTGCCTTTCGACGTTTGCTGTCCTCACTCATCTTTGGCATAATCGCAGCAGCCCCACACCGGCCAGGTTTATGCAGGGACGTTACTAGGATTTGAGGACATTCGGGGGTTCTGGGGAATCCTCCGCTGGCACTTTGTTTTCTATTTTGATATTTTGTATGCACTCTGGCACCTTATTAACATTCAAAGTACAAAAAATCCCAATGTGAGTCTATTTATTTTAATTTTAAATTATAAAATGGTCGGTGGGACCCTATCACCAGCCGTAAGTTGAGTATCACTGGTATAAACAGCTAAAAATGTGAAAGTACGATGTGGAGGAAAATCTAAGTGATGAATTCAGACCACACCAGCAGAAACAAGATTAACTTGTTTATATTAATAGCCTGCTGTAAGTCATAAAACTAATTGCACTTGTGTTTTCTGTGACCTGAATGTAGCCTGTTATCTGAAAATAGTCTGTGGTGACCCAGTTATGCAAGTTCTTTGTTTATGTAAACAGACAGGAATAAAACCTTAACCCTGTATGGCCAATAGCTGGGTGTGCAAGTCACTCGTCGCTGTGTCTCTCACTGTCTATCGTTCCCCCCCGCCCCCAAATAAACTTCTATCTCTACCTGGCTCTGTCTCCTTCTCCTCCTCCCCAGCTCCAGTGCTTCTGAGGGGGGCCTTCTCGATTTCCCTCATGCCCAGAAAAATCAATATTGGGAGGCGGCCTGAAAGACCTTTCACAGGAGTATTACAGCACAGCCCGGCGCTCCGATAAGCCTCCTGTTACGTCCTCTCGGGACGGGGCTGGCCAGGCCCGCGCTCCCCACCTGGGGGGAAAGGCATTCTCCTCCGGCCGCAGGGAAGAGCGCCATAAAGGGCAAGACGTGGATCACAAGTCTATTGGTGTGGGCTATTAGTAACCTTAGAGCCCCTGACCTGTGACTAGGGTCCTGTTCTGATTCCCACACACGCACTCACAGACAGAGTGGGAGGGGACACTCACAAATAGACAGTTTATGACGATATAGAGCTTTGTCATGCACTCAAGAGAGTAGATAATAATACGTTTTTGTTGTTGTCGTTGTTGTTAATGTATGTGCCAACACAGTAGAGCAGGGAGCAGAGCATTCACAACTTTGCCTTGATGAAACTATTTCACTGCCTTTGCCTTTATTGACTGTTGTTTCCTGCCCTGCCTCCAACACACACACACACACACACAACACAACACAACACAACACAACACAACAGACACACACACACACACAGGTTTGTGGCACTATCTTTGTGGGGACCCATCATTGACATAATGTATTCCCTAGCCCCCTTACCCTAACCTTAACCGTCACAACTAAATGCCTAACCTTAACCCTTACCCTCACCCTAACCATAACCTAATTCTAACTCTAATCCTAAAACCAAGTCTTAACCCTCAAACTGCCTTTTAAACTTGTGGGGTCCAGCATTTTGACCCCACAAAGCTGTCGGGACCCCACAAGTATACTGGAATCCCGGTTTTTGGACCCCATGGATGTAGTTAAACAAGCCCACACACACACACACACACACACACACACACACACACACACACACACACACACACACACACACACACACACACACACACACACACACACACACACACACACACACAGGCTTGTGCACATGAAGACTTGGACTGATAATTCAGTCTGGGAATCTAACAGCAGTCCACATAAATACCCACACTTTCACAACATCTCACATTTACCGTAACCCTCTTTTGGTTACTCTTATGATGGACATTCTAATGCTCATGGCTATGGCTTTTCTCAAACCTAGGAAAGCCATACATCCTCTGAACGCCATGTTCTCTCGTTGGTGGTTGTAAAGTTCCATGAGGTTGTGATCCTGGAAGTCATTGCAAACAGTGAGGTCAAGTTTCAAGAAAATGGATTTCCTACAATGAATTGCTACTATGCGGACTTCCATTATCACACATGAATACAGTTAGTCTCACTGACTCCACAGGAGTCTCAGCTTTCCAGTCATACCCAATTTATGCAATTCCAAGACTGTTTGGGGACCACAGCATGCAGAAATACAAATGCACCATTTTAGAATAGTCAAAAAAAACTTTGTACTGCATGAGAAAAACTGCATGTTTTTTTCCCCAAACTGCATGTGATTAGTCATAGAACTCATTTACATTACATATATCTTGAGGTGAGAGGTCAAGGTCATTTTGCCTATAGCTTTGAAATGTTATTTAGCCCACTTTTTGACAATTCAGGCCAGGCGACCGGTGTTCTCGATTGGCTGGACACCTTTTCGCTAGCGTGATTCACAAGGACAAAAATGTGAAAAAAATATAAAAATATGCTCAACAGAGGCCCAATATTCAAAGTAGCTATGAAACATGCTGGCACAAGTTTATGAAGGGGCTGGGAGTTACAAAGTGTTTCAATTAATACATGACAGCAGTACGTCCAAATAATCATTCTTTCTCATATTCTCTTAAACCATTGAAGAAGCACTAACCCTGAAATACTTGCTTTTTAAATTTAAAGGATTTAGAGCTCAAGTAATGCTAAGCCAGATAACGTTTGGTCTGTTGAGTGGAAATGACAAATATAAAAGTCTAATCAAATTTGCAGTATCTTCTCTATGACCAGAATTCATGACTAAATAAGCAACATTCTCTGCTAATCTGCTTCATCAAGACTTTTTCGGTGTGGTTTGATCAAATTTGATTGAAAGTGACCAAACAACCCACCAACTGTCATCTGATTTTGATTCAAATGCTGCCAAATCCTGATAATTGCATGGAAGTAAATGACATCATATTTTTCCAGCTGAGCTCTGCCTACCTCAAACCAGTGAGAAAATCTTGAAGAAAAACACAAATACAGTTTTCTCATGTGAAATAACCCAAACTGCTCTAACTTTGGCAGAAATGTGTGTGGGCTCTCGGTAGCCACAGTAAGAGGCTGATTAAGAAATTAGGGTTTTCTTGAAATGCTGTATCTCTGTAAGCTACCTTCACATCAAACCGAGATTTCTACAGGACATACGCATGATTTTGATGACAACAGATATTGACAGATATATTTGGCCACATTCTCCCAAATTTGCTGTAGTTCTTAAATACAAATACTATCTATTTTCTTCAGTAGACCTTTTCTGCGTTATACATGAATATTCTGGAAAAACAAATACTTCAGGCACTATCTGTGCAGTGGTCAATTGTCTCATTGTTTTACTATCCATTTGCTCGTAATGTTGGCGGTGAAGGAGGGAAGCTGTTAGCTACCACTCTACAGTTGCACGCATTGTTATTTCTGGATACGACCCACAGTTAAATCCCTTTCCAAAGTGACTCCACTTGAACTGCTGTTCAGATACAGTCGTTTGTTCTTAATTATTTTTCAGAATTGTTATCTAAACCAGAACTGGTGGAGAACCTTGAGGCACATTTGTCTTCAGCTGAGACAAAGCACAAACAAATTTTTCAAAAAATAAAAAAACAAACCCCTTTTTTGAACACATATCCAAGTCACATTCATGGGTACATAAGGGACAGATCCATCAAATGCGCTCACACAAAGAGCTAGCACACTGTGGTCCAAGTTCAGCTGGCTTACAGTCACAAAAACAAAAAAAGGTCTGGTTGCTAAATGATTTTTCTTCATCAGTTTGTGCAGCTGGGAGCCATCTGAGGGGAAGGATGGGAAAGCGGAAGCTCCTGGCTGTGAGGTAGAAACTATATTCCCAGATCCCATGCTGTGGGATAGATGTATTTATTTATATCAAGGGAATGATCTTGCTGAACATGCATGTTTCATTTTTTCAACACTGCCTAGATTCGTGTTTCTACAACTGCTCTGTCACACCTGTTGCCATAGATACCAACTCTATCTTTTCTCTAACATATTCTGGTGCTATAATCTGCTGTATTTTAAATGTTACCACTCAAGGCTGAAGTTGTTTTCATTTTTTTGCCATGCTTCCTCTTTCTGTTTCGTCGCAATCCTGACCTCCTGACCCTAGAATTTGTACTCAGCTTCCTCTTATAGCACTAGGGGAAAAACCAAAGTCATGGAGCTGCGGTCGCTGCCAGGACGTAATTATTAAAGGGCAGTCGAATCACTCATGGTCATGGGAGTGCCCTTTGAACCAATCATTTGTTCTGTAAGATTTATTAAACTAGCGCGACATGATTCAGGAGACCTGTGTGACCCTGGGAAACAGCTGAACCACATGTCATCCATATACACGCCACTGGCTGAGGTCAGTCGACTTGTTTATGTCACACTTCAGTCATGCTTTATTATGCCTATTTACAATGACACAATTACACATTCATTGTAAAATGTCTATAAACAATGGACATTTCACAGCCTTCCTGTTGTTTCCTGATAGCAAAGATGAAATCATGACATTGGTCAGTGATGTATATCCTTAGCGTCCACAAAGCAATTGATAAACCAATTCTATAGAAATCCCAAACCACTGGTCAAGTAAAATGAACACATGACTCTTAGGATTAAGATGATAAAAAGGAATGGTCTCTGTACAATGTCAAAATGTATTATAGCCAATATGTCAAATTCGAAAATTCTGCCATTTGCGCCTCCAGTGGTAGTATAAAAAAAACTTGCAGCACTATATGTCAAAATAGTTTGAAAAATGCTACAATATAATGGCATTAAAGTCTATACGCAGCCGCAATAAATTCTCCTAGACATTTGTCTTATAGGTGTGCATATGATTATATATTATTTTGTGAATATTGATTGAAAGAACGTATTTAAACAAGGAAAAACTACTTTTTGGACCAGTGATAATACCATTCTCTGTTCTCCCATGTAATTGCTCCATAACAACCCAATTGAAAACCCATTGATTGTACTGTATTAGCAGGTATGCAGAGGAATGCATTGGGGCAAGTTAGAACAGATGCAATTCTCTTTGTATCCTTAAATTCAGGAAGAAAACTGAACTACAGGATTTGTGATGTTCAAAACTAAGGCTTAATTCCATGAAATACATAGGCTCAAGAATTGAGCCTAGTGGTACACCACATTTGGTCAATGATGTACAAGAGAAATTGACACTTTTGACTCTTTTCTTTCTACAGTCCTTGAAATACCAACCCATTAAAACATTTCCATAATGCTGCACATTAAAAGAGAAGCACTTATGAACAGGCACAAACAGAATCTGCAGATTTGTTTTCACAGTTTTCAGCAGTGATCCAGAATGAAAATCTGCTGAATTTAGTGTACTGTTTTTCCGCTTGGGGGGTGTAAACTGACCTATCATTAAAGTAAGCAGGGTTGTTTTTCCCTTTTAGCTTTTCTAAGAACAGGATTAGGTCTAACAATATTTCACTTTTAGCAACACTAGCAGGGTAGCCTCACAAAGATTAACCTCACAAACTAATGACCTCTAGCAAAATTAACTCCTAAATGGATTTGGTGAATAGTTCAGAGGTATTTAGAAAGTTTTATTAAAACACAAGCTATGTTTTTCCTAACTGCTTTGTGAGGTTAAATTTGGTTGAAACATGTTCTGAGAAATATCTTTATAGCTCCAGATTTTAATAACTATTTCATTGCGGCAACAAATTCTCTATCTCTAATAGAATATTGACGATAGTGCTGGGTGATATTACCATATATATATATATATATATATATATATATATATACGCGAAATAAAAATGTCTATTGTAAATATTTGTTCTACCAAGATTTAGAAAAACTAGCAGGCGAATTTGATTATGGCAATATTTATGTAATTTATGTAACAACCAGTGGTACGTGTAGCCCAGGGGATACTACTGCTTTTGCCAGTGGGTACATGGAAAGATTGTGGAGTAGCTCACTAATTGGAAAAAATAGACATTATGATTTGATTGGAAGAATATAGCCACATATTAACATTAAGTCAACTGTAACATTTGAACAGTAGCCTACATGTTGCAGTTATGTAGAAGTGTCTGAAAACTAGTTAGCGAGTGAACACAGAAGTTTAAATAAAAGAAATGAATACATGATAGAAATAACTAGTTGAAAGTAATGACTAAACAGTTCGAATGATTAGCTAAAGTAATGGCGAAATAGTTAAAAAAGCTAAAAGTTGAAATAGTTAGCTAACAGTAATGGCTTAAATTAACGTTACTGGATATACTGTATGGTTGAAACATTCAACTTCATTCCAAGTAGTAGTAGCAGTAATCATATTAATGTTTAAGTTTTTTTCATGCTGTATGTGCTAAATGTTGCATAAAAGCAATGACATACTCAAGGTAGTGCAAGGTAGTATATTAAGATACTGGTCTTGTGAACTGGGCGTAGAAAGAAGACTGAAGGCCAAGCGTTCCATTTATTAAGACATAGTCATGAAAGAGCTTAAAACACATTTGGGATAGTTGAAACCTTCAGGGCAAGCCATGTGATTTACCAGTTTGTAGGAGAGGACATATGTTATCTTATGAACCTCACACGTCACAAAACACATTATTCTAGGCAGCTTTTTCAAGCACAAAAGCACATTGTTGAAGACCACAAGCTTTTCTTGGACACATTTTTCTGGAATCTCAGAACTGTCATTATAGGATTTTATAATAGAAACAAAATTATTCTGTGAACAACAGAAAATTAGATTTTTTATTACTTTTACATCTCCTTAATAATGTAATTTAGAAACTAACAAACACATCCAAGTTAGGATTAACGTGGCAAACATACTATGCATGACTATTAACTAAATGTGTCAATTTCTTCCCCAGGGGTGGGTGGGTAATTACAGTCACAAGTTTTCAGCTTAGGTATTTTGCACAAAAGAAAATGTTTGAAAAATGAATGTCCTCCCCCTCCCCCCTGAGTTTAATTCCGTGCTGATAGGATCACACAGCACAGAAGCTTGATTATAAATCCTGAACAACAAACAAACCAAAAAATAACAATTGAATGAATATGTGTACTTTATTCATATCTCATATATGTTTCTTTACATTTATACAAAAATACAGAAAACAGTAGAGTTTTTACCCAGAATACCAACCGGGCAATAATTATATTTGCTTTTTGGCACCCAGTCTTATTTCCTGCCTAGAGCCATTTGAATCACCCACTGAAGTGAGTGAGATGGATTGGATCCCTTTAGCCCGAAAGCACTGTTCAGGATGCACTCTTTGTTCACTCTCAAACCACACAAAAAAACCACATAGGAACAGTATTTAAGGGCAGTCATTCTCTCGATTAATAAATGAAATTGCTTGGTTTCTGGCTTCCATGTATTAGACATACAGACTTTGTAGCTCTCGCATAGACAGGAAAATGGGAGACCATGTTATTTATTTTATGTTCACAGCTTAGACCTGTTGCAGCTCATGATATTCATAGACTATGTATAAAAAGCGACTTTTGACAGAGTATACCTTGTTTGTTAGTTTGGTTGTGGCTAGAATAGCCTGTGTTTCTGTCAGAATACTGGGGACTGCAGGTAATAGTCTTCATGCTGAGGAGAGAAACCTAAAGAAGATTAAAGTACGAGTCTCAGGTCTAGACTGCCATAGATAATATGCTCCAATATTGTTCAAAAATGCATTTTTTGAATGAAAACAATTGGCTGAACACTCTTAAATAACAGTACTTACTTTCCCCACACCACTAATTTCAGATATTCCTGGTAAAAGTAAAAAAGTACTGTTGATGTGGATTATATAAACACCCATGTGGTATTTTTTTTTTATAACAGAATTAGTTCTAAACTGCCATAGAGAATATGGCACATATTATATATGTTGTTAATAAAGTATTGTTCAAAAATGCATTTTTGAATAAATAAAATTATCTTGCAGTTAAACATAAACAATACTGTACCACACCAAAGAATTACACCTATTGATGCTGAAAGGTCTGAACTATATGAACACCAATGTGGCATACCTTTTTTTCAAACACATATTTTGCACAATATACTCCTCCTATAAGAAAATTCTCAGCATATAGTCCCAAATACACATGAAACAAGCATAGTTACCAGTTGAACTGTTTCCTAAAGGTTACAAAGGCTAAAATGTAATGAATGGACAGAAATGTCACAGCCACTGCGGGCTTTTCTGCCGATAAGAGTTTTTACATACTGAAGCACTGATTTCCGAATCAACTGGGCAAAGGTCAAGCCATCTAAACTGTCATGAGTTCATTTCAAAAAAGAAGAAAAGAGAGAGATATTGGGGATCATATGTGTTGGGTTATGTATTCTAATCTGCACTGTACTTATCTTTCTGCTTTCTATTACCACACAGAAACATATACAGGTTTTTGACATTTACACACATAGTCAATCACACAAATTAAACAAGGCACAAAACCAAGAATGGACATGGTACAATGTAAGACCACAAACATGATAGAAATACTCGAAACAGATATAGAAACAGATGTTTGTGTCCTGCCACACTGTCATTGTCAGCTATTCGCAGAAGGGCGGCCTGATAGGAAAGACCACAGCCAAGGTGCCCTGTTCACACTCCTACCTCGTTTCTGATTGTCATCAATAATCTACGTCATTTCAATACCTAGTATCCATCAAAAACCTACTTTACTTTGCGTTAGGCAAAGCTTTGTGGGAGTCAACTTGTTTAAATATTTTAAACCCGTTGCCTTTCTCCTGACAGCTGTGATATGATCTGTTATCTCTGAGACACGGAGCCCCTCCAGCTCCTATTTTATCAGATCTGAGAGTGCATAAAAGAAAGGAGGCAGGTGGGGGTGGGAAGGGGCTCAGGACTTCTGCAAATGCTATAGCTACATACATGTGGATTGAACAATCTCACACAAACTGTTTGGATTTGACTAACAGGAAAAGATTTCCCTTTACATGGATCTTTGCCACCGGAGAGAAATAACTCTAAAACTCACCACGCTTCTATTAAAAAAAAAAAAGGACTTCTTGACAGTTCTACCATTGTGCGACAGTTCAGTATGTGAAGGAGATGACTTTTCCTTTGACAGTGTATTATGGTGCAACTTTAAGGCAAAATTGATATTTAGGTCTGCATGGCATTCCTATGTGGCGAGCTTTGAGGATTGTGAGAATAACTAAGGTGCATGTCTGTAAATTTCATAAACAGTGGTATCACTCTTAAGCATTTCATTAGCATTTGAATCTTGATTAATGCACTAACTAACTTTGCCAGATTGTTTTTTTTTTTTATTATACAAGCACAACACTGATACCAAAGGCAAAGTCAGTACTATAAATATATTTGGTCATTGAGTGAACAGTAAAGAATTGATAACTTGATTAAAAATGTTATATTATATATAGCATTTGTATATTCAATCTTAATTGATAGCTTTATTTAAAATGTTATATTATATAGCATTTGTATATTCAATCTTATTAATTCGTTCTCTTTTTACAAACGTGTTAGAAATGTAGCTTCTTTTCCTTTTATAGAGGAATGGACGTCAAAAATCTCCCCCGTAACAGTTTTTGCTTTGCGAGCGTAAAAGGTGACATGAGTAAAAAAAAAAAAATTAATAATAAAGGCATTGTAGAGCTAACATTTACTATGGGAGGCCCATTATTGTCTTACATGCGTCAAACAACTTTTTGAATTCACCTTGTTTAAAAAAAATCCTGGATCCACAGAAGTCATCCCTGATACTTGTTAGCAGAATGTCATTGCAGGTTTTAATGGTCTAAAAGTAAGCAGCATATTTTGTATATATGTGTTTTGCTCTCCATGTAATCCATTCTTACAACCTATATCACCCGAGTCATATATACTGACAACAACAACAAGAACAGCAACAACAACATATGAGGATATGTAACCTGTTCTGTGTTTGTTAGGATTACAATGTGTTACAATATAGATTGTTCTTTAAAAGTGACCCTTTAGTAGAGGTGCATGGGTTCATGCCTTAACCAAACAATGGGACTACACCTTGGAACTACAATGCTTAACATTAAATTCTTTCTGGACTACAAGGAAACTGTTGAAGATGTGGTTAACATGAGGGTCACCAGAGGTAGAAATTTGTGCCTCAGTTCATACAAGAGATAACTAGTGTCAGTCACAGCTGCATTGCTGTCTGATGTTGAACTGGTGGGCCCAAAAACACAGGCGGACTGTAGCAACTTGCGAAAGGGGATGTTTTACTCCAAGAGTTCAAAGTGCAGCAGGTGTTGATGGACGATTAGCAGGCGCCAGAGAATCCTGAAGGGGTGTGGTAAGGGCGGTTTATCTCTGCTAAAATCTCACTGTCTTTTTCAAAAGCATGGGGTCTACGCAGTAACACAAGCTCATCCATACTGTGGCAGGAGTGGTTTATCGGGAAGAATCTCGGTCGTGGCAATTGTGAATCTGCCCTCTCGTTAATCACACGAGCAGTCAACAAGCGCCTTTTACCTTTCGGTTTCATGTTTGTTTTTCATCACCTTTGGAGACCAGCAGGAGGAAATAGAAGAACCCTGTGAGAGAAACGTGTGGGGAGAGGTTTCAGAGCTCAGTGTCAGGAAAGGATTCAAACAAGATGTTCTTCATTTACAATACGTTAAAAAGCAGGTGTTGTTTTTGTTGCTCTCATTTAATGCGATATGAAAAAAGTCAAAAAAAGCTCACCAATTAGGCCGAAGAACATGGAAGGGTAGAAGTGTTACACTATTTCAATGACGTTCAACATGTTTCTGTAATTGGACAGGAAGAAAATATTAGACAGTAAACTTTGCTTCCTACATGGCTGATTTATCAGCGAAGACTGGCTAATATGTGGACCGTGTTGCCTGGTTTAATCTCTCAGGGTAAGGCGAGTCAATCACATTTCTATGCTCTATTATTTATTATGTCGTTTTGACGCACATGCAGTTAAGGAATAAACTTCCAGAACATTTACGATCTGCCCCAACCCTGTGTTATTTTAAATCAAGATTTTTCTGTTTGAAATATCTTTTCCTGAGGTCATTTACAGATAATCATTCCTACACCTCTATGCTTTTTTGACATTTACTGTTTGTTTTTGCATTGTTTTGTTTTTATGATTGTTGAATTTTAAGTTCTATTAGTCTTGTATGTTTATGCTTATGTAAAGCACTTCAAACTGCCTTTGTGTATGAACTGTGCTATATAAATAAATTGCCTTGCCTTGCTGTTTTGCTTGTTAATTAATGTAAAATAAAAGTTACGTTTAGCTTGGCAAGGAATTTGTTTTCCAAAATGAATGGAATAAAAAGTTCACTTCTATTCCAGCGGTTATGGAGAAGTCTACAAAAACCATAGACAAAAGAATGAGAGTAGAATGGATGTTGAACTATTTTCTGTGATCATTTGACTAGTTCAACAGAAAATGGGACTCAGCACTATGCACTGACCATAGAAATGACTGAGTTAGCCCGCTAAAACGGTCACAGTTCTTTGCAATGGCAATGGTGCACGTAAAAATGGCCGCCACTCTGACCATACTGCTATGGTAATTTAAATGGGAATGTCCGTTCTACTCTCATTTTATTTCTATGACATTATATTTCTAAAACAGTCAAAGCCATAGTGATGCATGTATACATTATGACTGTTTAATATATTCTGAGCATATACTTCTTCTTCTAAAGCATCTATTTCTCTAAGCCCGTCAGAGAAATTACTAAAATATGTGAAAAATCACACATAAAAATCCAAACTTTAATCTACAGGACGACTTAATAAAAGCAGAGCCTCTCCCACTGTCTGCAGCCATTTGGTACGAAGCCACTAATTAATTTGCAGTGTGAACAGGCAGTGAGTTACATAAATGGGAATAGTTTCCTGTTCACATTTTGCATTGATGGTAAATGAATGTCAAAGAGGAAAAAAAACACACTTTTCTGATATTTCAGCATCTAGTGGAGCTGCAGTCGCTTCTGTTCCTGTGAAGCATCCACCTTCACCAGGATTCTGCTGAAGATCCTCTTCATTCCTCCGTGATCGGACCTGTTTCGGGGTAGGAAATCATTTTTAACCCAATAGTTCTCAGTTTGGAACTTAATTCCAACTGAAATCAACACAACTCAGCGCTAAAACGTCTGCAGAGCATCAGCAGAAAGTTGAACGGTCTTTGCCTGGCCGTCATAAAAATTCATGGAACAAAGCGGTATCTCATGACCATAAAATAGGGCACTAAGAAACAGTCATAGCTCCAGAGCGCCTCAGGAAATGCTTAGAGTCAGGGGTCAACTCACCTTCCACACGAGCAGGAATACGAGAGCTAGGAGTGGAATGAAAAGTAAAGAGAGAAGGCTTCGCTCCACCATTTCAGTCAGGGCGCTCGTTTCAGAACCTTGGACAAAAAAGACAGAACATCACTTTCTCCTCTCTGACTCTTAATACTTTTAGTAACAAAATTGAAATTAGCAAGAAAATTTGAAATTATTTTGAATTATTTGTTACGTCCCAAAAATGTTAGGGTGGTGATTCAGGGATTGTTTTACCCTCATTCTAGTGTTCCTTTCATTGTTCATCTTTATTTCAATAATTATAACCTTTTTGTTTAGTGTGATATGTGAATTGTTTATTAGCTGACACTGGACATTAAAGACCATCACACTCATGTTGGACCATGATTGGCTTCCAAAATAGTTGTGAAGATTTACCTTAAGCAGAGAAAAACTTCAGCAAAACAATGTGAAGACAACATTCTTGTGTCAAACTCTGCATATACATGGTTCTAACATCAATGAGAAAAAAAACATCCATTTCCCGAGACGAAGTGCTAGGCTGAGCCAAGAGGAAACTCACTTCAGTGTTACTGTTGTGTTATTACAAGCAATTTACAGTATGGTACAAGTTAAGTACATTAATTAACATTTCATTGAGCACGCAGTATAATTGTGTAAGCTGATTCTGATAAGAACACAAAGTTGTAGCCACTTCAAATATGGATGTTGCTGCAAAGAAACGTGGATGCATCACACACACATCATCAACCTGGCAGCACAAAAGATCTATACAACCATTACAGTTTTAAGGTGGGCACCTAAGATAAGTGTAACCAAATCAGTATCCGACCAAATGTGAAATACGGTCAATACGAAGTTATGGCCAGGAAAGTGTTTTTTTGCAGACCACTATCACAGTGAAGTTGATCATAAATATAAAATGTCATCATGTCCTAATTGTATCCTTTTATCCTTTTGTGTGAAATTATGGGCAAAAATGTTTTGGCCATATGTAATGCAATTCATACTAATGTACATACCTGTAGTAATAGCCACTCATATAGACACATATCTATATATTTACTGTATATATCATTCATACCTTGCACTCTGTATATACTGTAGCATATGTTATTTTAAATGTTATTTAATCACTGCTTAAGCACTTCTGGTTAGACACTACATTTCGTTGCTCTGTACTTGTGACAATGACAATAAAGTTGAATCTAATCTAATCTAATCTTAAATTCCCTCCAGGCATCCCTGATATATCGCGTATCAAATAGACCACCTATGACCACAAAATCTTTATTAGTTCATTTATTTTTTTTTAAAGATGATTTTTGGCCTTTTTTTATTAATAGTGTAGACAGACAGGAAAGGGGGTAGAGGGATGGGATGACCCTTGCCGCTGCCAAGGACTCCTACATGGGGCGTATACTCTTATCTGGTGAGCTATAGGTTGCCCTATCAGAACACACACACATGCACATTAGAACCTAACTCTTAAAGGCATTCCTGGGATATGCAGCACATTTTACAGTAATAGTCTCAACAAGGCAGGTAGAGAAAAGCCCCAACAAGATAAAACACAAGACATAAAACGAGATGAGGAATTTGCCCTGCAGATTGTCATCAATCCATGAATGAATGAATGAATCCATCAAGTGACAGTAGCTCCAGGGAAAGTACACATACAGACAGACATATAGCTTTACTTATCCCCAAAGGGCAATTCTGTTCTACAGTCCACTGAGACAAATTCAAATGTATAGTGCCAGTTATCATTGACAGAGGAGCACACAGATAAAAGGCATACAGGAAAGAAAACATTTGAAAATGGGTTGACTTCGTGTCCAAAAAAAAAAAAAAAAAAGTGTCAAAAATACTATAGCCGGTGCTGCTTTGACACACCAGCTGGGCTGGTTTTGCAAACCCGATCACAGACCTGGCACTTGATTTCACAGAACTACTGAGAATTGCAAACTTACGTGTAGTGCAGCCTGCACACTCTGGGCCTTTACTGCTGGACAGTGGCGAATCTGGGTGAAAAAAAAAAGACAAAAAGGAGAAGAGATGAGTTGGTGAGTTTGGGGTTACAGGAGGAGACAAGCAAAAAAAAGGTGGAGAGTTAGTGCCGTATGAATACTGTAAAACATTTCATTGTCAGGTGCTAAAAAGTCAACTCGATGCCGGGTATTTTTCGTACCCCACCTCCCTCCTCCTCATACACACATACAAGATCTAATCCAACCACTCTGGCATAGAAAAGCCAAGCGCTTGGGAAGATTGGAAGATTGCTCTGTAATCAACACGTACACAATCAGGTTTCGGCCCTTTTCTTCCTTTTCACATGCACTACCTGGGGACACCTTCCCTCAGTCCTGTGACTCAGCCGTGTCTCAATGGGCCGTCTAAGCACTGAGACCGTTTGGAGTTTTTATCTCGCAAAGTTCTTGTGAAGAAATAATGGTTTGTGGAGTAAAAGCTTCTCGAAACGGCCACAGGAGAGCTGTCCTAAAAAAAAAAAAAAAAAAAAAAAAAAAAAAAGAGGCTGTTCACAATAGTCCAAAGAGGGTGGCGGTGGTTTTACAAGCAGAACTTGTAAATGGAATGTTGCTGGTTGGAATCTGTCGATGGGCTCGGAAAATGTCTGTGGGAAGTGTGACCTACATCGTCCACTGCCACTAATGTTTTCAACAATAAAACACTTAAAAGCGGTAAAAGAGTTGGTTAACCCAAATCATAAAAAAACACATTTTCTCACTTAGCACTGGCGGTATGGGATTGTTTGGATTCATGTGTTGAGGTTTTGGAGATATCCATATCTGTCATGTGTCTCACCAGGAACAATGCTCTGGTTAATCTGGATAACTCCCAGACATTGATGTAAACACATTTCATTGGAACTACTTTTGTTTTCTGAAGAAACCTGTTGACAGTGAGGTAACTGATAGACACAACTAGAAGTACGTGACAATGTGTGATTTTGTGACCCTTTGAAAGCTTGACTGAAAGCTCTTGCAGCTCCACAGTAAATCTTGAGCTTCTGCTGGTATCGATGTGACAAAACGTTGAGCAAATTAGGACAGATAAGGATTATCTAAGGTTAAGAAATAATTTAAAAAAAACCCTCACAAATCACACGCAGAATGTCTTCTTGTCAGCCATTCCGGTGATTTTATCTTTCTCCTGACAGATCCATGGGCCAGCTTCATTCAAAAACCATCTGAACTGTGAAACTGAAACTCACTGAAACCCACTGTCAAATATGAGTTTTATAATAATAATAATAATAATAATAATAATAATAATAATAATAATAATAATGTATACTTTATTAATCCCACAAGGGGAAATTACAATGTTTCACAATGTTTTTGGTAATCAACTTACCTGACCTAATTTGATGAGAATGTTAACCAATAATGATCAAATGTACAGAGGAGCCAACATCTTTGAATGGCAACTGGCATGTTTTATATTAAAGTTGGAAAACATGTATTGCAATATGCAAAGTAAAGCCCTCAGTGAAAATATCTTGGGCTGCAGTCACCAACAACTCTGCACCAAAATCCATCAATCCATAAACATAGCAGCAAGGCACAGTAGGGCTGCAACTAAACACTATTTTCATGATGTATTATTTTCACCAATAAAGATTCCCAAAAGGATCTTGTCATTAAAAAATGTAACTGGATTGGTTTATGCCTAAATATGTGTTATGATGCATCAAATGGCCAAATTGTAGAAATAGATGATAGTGACTTTTCCTAATAGTACAATGAAAATGATTATTCTTATAACCAGATGCATACAAAGAGAAACACAAAGCTGCTGTAGTTCATTGATCTCACACCTCAAAATGTAGGTTTTTGTCGTTGTCATATAAGTGCCAGCGGCATCTTCAGTTGCAAAACTACTAACTCTGTTAACAAGCAGAATACATATCATAAACACTAACCTGTTAAATATTCTTTTGTTGTTACTGTGTGTGGTGTTGTAGGACAGGGAGGAGGATCACAGTCATCTGAATCTTCTTTATTCTGTGCAGCTATAAGGAAGTCTTTGACAAAGTCAAAGTACCGCGCTGTCTGCCACCTGTCATTCCTGTAGTGGCACTCAAAGTCATACATGATCGGCTCCTGCAAAGACAAAAGGACACACAGTTCAAAGAGATTTATGTTTATATGTCTTTAAGCTGTTCATTTCAAGGGTATAGTTGAGAGGATTACCTTGCCTTTTAAGCTGAAATCCATAACAAAAGCAATGGCATTTCTTTTATTGAGTAAATAATGGAAGTAATGGGCAGCTAGTTGGATGAATGAACCTCATCTTGCAAAAGAAACATGCTAATAAAGGTTTAAATGTAAGCGTTGGTCAGCCATGCTTAGCCTCATAACACCATAGTCTGTAGGGGAACTTTTTTTACATTGTACATTGTTTTTATATGTAACTAACTTGTTCTGCTATCTTGGCCAGGTCTCTCTTGAAAAAGAGATTTTATATATCAATGAGACTAACCTGGTTAAATAAAGGTTAAATACAAAAAACAAAAAAAACAAAAATTGTACACGGTTTGTTAGCTACATGGCTACATGTATAACGTGTCCCCTAAGCTATAACATTAGCATACATGAAGGCATTACAAGTACAAATCTGGATAGCCATCTTTTTTGTGGTTTGAACATAATTTAAATTACCTCTTGCTGCTTTAAAGGACAACAATTTATGGATTTCAGCTTTAAATATTTAGATCATTGCAAAACTGTAGTTTCAAAGATTTCAAACCTATAGTAAGCAGCAACAATGGACATGTTATTTCTGTTTTCCATCTCTTACTGGACACATTTAGTAGGTCTATGGTACAACCACAATATGAACTTACCACAGACCCCATGTTGAGCCGCAGTTCTTCGAGCATTTGGTTGAATATGCTAATATCTTTTCTGTTGGATGAAATATTTCCAAACTTATGTGCTAAATCTTTCAAACTCTCCTCCAAGTAGAAGACGTTTAATTTTACCCAACACATCCCTCCCTAGAAGAAAAACAAGGCATTTAATGAGCAATAGCAAGTACTGTATGGTCATTTAATACATAGTGTGCTAATCAGATTTACCAAAACGCCAACAAGAAAGCTCTCAATAGACTGCATATCCACCATAGTCTAATAATCTTCCCTAGTCAGATGTTACTTTCACAGTTGCATTTGGGAGATGACACAATATTTACACTGTACAATAGTTCTAAGGTCAGCCAAAGTTTAGCATGAAGGTGTATAGCTAAAAAAAGCTTTCTTGCTCTTGGGAGCATGAATACACATGTAATGGTCAGGACATCTGCTTGTGTGCAAATGGCAAAAAGGTGGTGTGGCATAAATATGCTTAATTTTACATAAATCTAGTAATTAGATTTTGGTAATTATCTTCCCAATTTATTATTCCACAAGAGGTACTGTGGGCGGATAACACAATATCTTACCTCTTCTTTTGGAATGTAGTGTACAGGAATTTTGTAATCTTTAGGAATATTTTGTCTCTGTGAAAAGAAAAGAAAACGCATAAAAACATTCAAATTTTAAAGCAGCAATACAGCACTAGTTAATAAAGTCAGATCATATACCTGCAAGTTGATTGTGTAGCATGATGACAAAAAGTCACTTAATTCTTTGCCAGTCCAGGACACTTTAATTTGGTGAGATAAACGCATAGCAAGTTTGCTTCCTTCTCTCTTGGTGTATCATGTTTTTTTGTCCTGTCATTAAGATGATTTTGTCTTGTTTTAAGATGGGTTTTTTTGCTTCCTCACTTGTTTTTAACATTTGTTCATATAACCTTTGCTCATAAAGCAGGTGGCACCATGCAACTGGAAAAAACTATGAGTGATAACATTATATATCCTTCCAGATAAAGAATTGTCTCAGTAGTGGCAGCCATGATTCTGACCTGATTTTGAGGTATGATAGTTACTCATCATAAAGACAAAGTCCAGCATGAATGTGATATCCATAATTAGAGTGGTGCTAAAGCTTGAAATGTTTGAATGACGGTATTGTTCTTACCAGAATAGAAAGTCTAGAGATGTCATCTGTAACTGGGTTGACGTCAAATTTACTTGAATGTACCCCAAACGTGATGAACAGCAGTAAATGGACACAGACCAGTATCCAAATCTGCAGATCAAAAGATCAAAAAATTTGTCACATCTTCTAAATGTCATACATTGTAACAAAAACAACATATGGTACACTGGTTTCTCTGCACACATCAATGAGTATGTTTACATGCACACTAATATTCCATATTTTCTGAATATGACAATATTCCAAATTTCATACGGCTCATGTAAACAGCATATTCCGTTTGGATTTTCCAAAAAAGAGGCCTTTTTACAAATGAAGGCATTTTCAGATTAAGACATGTTGGATATGTCAGTGTTATTCGGGTTTTAGAAGCATGTTTTGGACATGTATACAACGCATTCAGAATATGTGTCTCAATCAGGGTTTTTAACGCAGTTTTGCATTTTACGGCTTACGGTCAGCTCTGTTTGTTGCTATGGTTGTTGTACACAAATCAACTAGCCAACAGTTTGCAAGGCTGGGGTAGAGATGCATGCCCAAAAGAAAATCCCACATCTGGTTGGAAAGAGAAACACTTTTAAACATCATGAAAGAGTTGGATATCAATATGTTTCAATATATATATTCTTGGTCAGAATATCATCTTTTTCGGAGCAAAAAAACATTGATTATTAAGAGCTTGTAAACATTTTCAGATTTTGCAGGTGACTCACCAACAGGCCATACCTAACAGCTATAACCCTTCCCGAACCAATAACCACATTTACAGGCTGATATTATATGCACAAAGCAGCCTTTTCTGTTCCGCAAGTCAGCAATAATCAATGATACGCTGTGATTTACAGTGATTTTACAGCAACTTGTGTAGCTGGCAATACAAAATGTTAAGTACTATGTTGACTTCTGATGACGACACATCACAGTATTTACCAAGGACACACAGTGTCATATTACACCAGTATTGCAAACGAAGGTGAGGGAATTATCAGTATTGTCTTTGTTTTGGACCAACCCTCCTGTGTGTAGTCTGATTGGACCTGGGTCTAATAGCATCAGCCAAGTATGCACAATCATTACTTGCTCGAAAACAATGCAAAACCATTACTGATTTTACCCAAGATGGCCACGAAAATTCTACTGGTTTTAAATACATGCTTGTGCTCTCTTTAAGTGCATAATGCTCCACGGTAAACAGTTGTTGGTTAAGCATTAACATCCATTATTTAAACAATAATTCTGAGCTGGGTAACAGAGCGTTTTTGACTTGGTTCTAATTTGTGTTATGTTTGTTTGGGTAAAGTAGTCCTAAATGTATGAATGAATGTGAAATTGAATGAATAAAAACGCATATCAAAAACTTTACATTTCAAATCAACAGCGTTACTTTCAGTATGTAAACCATACAAAATAGGTAATGAATGAATGTCTTGACTATGCAAACTAATTTCCTTTTTCATACAAATGATAATTTTCTTCTCAACTACTGTAAAATGTGATAGTCTTCCACCAGGCAACATTCTCTCGATGTAAATAGAGGCTCCTTTTATACACATGACAGAAACTATTTGAAACTGACAAACTTTCATTCTGTTTTAATTGGTCAGACCAGCGTTTTTCAGACCACCAGCAAGCTGTTTTTCAGTTACTGCAATGCAGCTGGCTCTCAGCCAACTCAGTCAACCTTTCGGCTGTGAGAAAAATAAACTTCAAAATAACTGCCAGTGATGTTCGATGTTGTAACATGCAGGTAAGTGATCCAAAACCATCATACATATTTACATTGAGTGAAGTTCAGATGCAACCGTTCAAGACAGGCAGATGTCAGATGTCAGATAAAATCATGATCTGGATGTCAAGATGTGCAGGGTTTAATAATCGGATACAATTTGTTCCCTCACCAGCATTGCCCAGGGACAGAAGATGTAGTGATTTGTTTACAACTCAAATTGATGTCTTAGTAAAGGCGGTATAGGTATCGTGTCTGAAAAAAGCAGTATACCTTTTTTGGCTGATCGACAATTGGTGATGATAAAGCAAACGTAGTAATGCGCCAACAAAAACAAGTGAAGATTATTGCTAGCGACAAACAGATGTAAAAAATTTACAGATTAAAAAATAGTTTTAAAAATCAGCTTCGCAAATGTTGTATGGGAAAGAAAAGACACTTTTGTTAGATGGAAAGGATACACACAACACATTTTAGTAAGAAACACTGAAAAGGAATGTTGATGATTAACGGTTTGACCGCTAACTGACAATAAGAATTCTTCTTTTCCATTATTTTTTCTGCTGAGTTTGTTGCTCTCCGCTGGACGTTCCTCACAGTGGAGAGCTATGCGACACATGCCGCTTTATTGCTGAGGACTGGCAGGTTAAATCTGCCATCCTACACAAAGTATGCCAGGCAGACACAGCTGACAATCTCTTGGGTGGATGCGGTAAAGATGGGCTCGTACAGATAAAGACTTGTGCCGGTCGCAAAAGCAGTTCGAGGAAAGTAGTAGTCGACGTCGATGCACAAACATCATGGCTGCTTGATCGGTACAAGTCCGCAGCTGTCCACCGACACTCAGTGCGGAGGGTATGTCCGAGCGTCCTGGACAGGGGAACTGGGGAACAAGGATACTGCAACTTTAAGATGAGGTATTTTACTGCATAAGGGAAGTGCATCGGCTTACCGTGCATTAACACTTGCCATTCATTTGGCTGACCTCCTACCTCTTCTCTGTGCCAATCCGACCATATTATGCAATGGCAGGTCTCTTAAATAGAGATTAGGGCCAGCCACAGCCTAACCCAAAAACAATTCAGCAACCTTGAAAGCCAACCACCCTTTGGTGAAAAGCTTTAGAGCGTTGCACAAATGGGACTCAGTGAGAGGGATAAAAATATAATAGTGACTGAGCTATGTCTAATCTTCAGTCACTTCAACCTGTACAAAAGGATGTTGTTCTGTAGTTTGTTTAAGCAGGGTTTGATAACAATACTTGCTCTTTTGCAGCAGCTCGTTGCTTCTCATTCACAGTTACATTCATACTTTTGGCGTCTACATGTTCCCTGCCAGTTTAGCCATTCAGATTGGTCATTTTGAAATCTTCAAGGCAGAGTCCGCCACCCACGTTCCTCCTGTTAGTATATATTTGTCAAACAGAGCCACAACAGGAAGAGAATGAAACAATGATCCATCAACAGCAGGAAAGGCCAAAGGAAAAGCAGCATGTAAAGCACAGATGGGATGTAATTCAATTCCACCAAGCTTCTACTGCTCACCAAAAGTAATCATCAGGGACGTAATGCTTTAGGACAGATAAGCAAAAGACATATGTGGGACATCTTCTAATTCATCAGTTATGCCTTAACCTCTGCATGTCATGAACCACATTTGTACAGGATACAGTGAATGAAATCAGAGATGCCCGAGATACAACTTCAGTACATAAGGTCAAGGATTTTGCAAGTAGTCATGTTTCAAGTTGTTCAGCAAAGCAAAACTTGACCCCCAAATTGTTAAACAAATCTTAATAGATTCCACTACTTTCTCTATTTCTAAAGAATTAAAATCAGACAAAATCAACAACATAAGAGGAATTTTGAGTTTGAAGATGTTATTGAAGAACTTCCAGACATGATCAGTCACAAGAAATCTCAAGTGATATCCCAACTCACTGACGTTTCCTGGGTAATATGGAACCCCTGCAACTACTCTCTATATATATGTATACCTTAAAAGTGTTTCACTGACTATATGAAAAAACAAGTGTGTTTACCATAGACTGAATAAAATATGGACATAGTCTCCGTGATGTCACCCATAGGTTTCTGAAGAGCCAAGTTAAGCTCAAAGTGGGCATGTACTGGTAGCCTCGGTCGTCGCCATCTTGGCAGTGCCTGACGTCCACTAATACATGTTATGGATGGAGCTGAGGCAGGCCGATTAAACCTACATTCTATGCTCATCTCCTGTGACGGCAGCCCACAGGTCACTAAAAGCGAAGTCTCAATAAACCGAAGTGCATTAACAGGATAAACCTGACCCTCTCGGTGTTTCCATTCTCAAAATCCCTTCGCTAAATGGAAAAAACAACCTTTGAGCTAGCTACACAACAGCGGAAAATGACACACACACACACACACACACACACACACACACACACACACACACACACACACACACACACACACACACACACACACACACACACACACAGTTGTCATAAAGTGTGTACTTACCTAAAGAAACTAAAACTGTTTTTTTGTACCAGGCTGTAAACATGTTTAATTCTACTGTAAAGTTGGGCATTTTAACATGGGGTCTATGGGGATTGAAAACTATGGGATTCAACACCTCCCTCTTTGATTGGTTCCTGAGCTTCCTGACAGGCAGACCCTAGGCAGTGGGGATTGGCTTCTCCACATCCTCCACCCTGACCCTCAACACCGGCATCCCCCAGGGCTATGTGCTCAGCCCCCTCCTGTACTCCCTGTTCACACACGACTGCGTGGCCACACACAGCTCCAACACCATCATCAAGTTCGCTGATGACATGACCGTTATAGGCCTAATGATCACCAACGGGGATGAGATGGCATACAGAGAGGTCAGAGCCCTGACATCTTTGTGCCAAGACAAAAACCTCCATCTCAACGTGAGCATAACAAAGGAGCTGATTGTGGACTACAGGAAGCAACAGAGAGGACATTGTTTCGGTCGTTTTGGTCTTAGTCAACCAAGATTTTTTTAGTCGATTAGTCATTTCTTTATGCTTCTTTATGCTGAGTGACTTCTTTCCAAGAAACGTATGCGTGCATCTCTGGTAAACACAAGAATTAAAGTGGTGCTTTTGCATGATTCTTTGTAGAGAAACTCAGTTTTACAGATCTGATGATTAAATCAACTAATTGACTAAAGTCGATTGTTAGTTGACTAAGAATTTCTCTCTATCGAGGTCAGCCCTCGAATTCTTTTTCTCAGTTCAGCAGGAAAAAAAAAATACTTGTTTTAGTTTTCAGGGGAAGGTGCAGGTTTATATTTTAGTAAAGTGCCCCTGATAGTCTTTTAAAATTTCACTTCAAGTTGCACCAAAGCGCTAAAGCTCTTCATGACACTTTCACCATAGGCTAACAGGTTTCAATGAATGCAAATTTCACTCAACACTTTCTCCGGCACTACCCTGTTTTACCCCTGCAAAGTTTGTTTAAAGGTGCCCTGCCACACAAAACTGTTTTTACTTGCATTTTTTAAAATATGTTAGGTCCATATGAGTTTTGTGAATATGAAAATAAACTGGTACCTCCTCTGTCAGCTCTAGCCACTGAAAAGAAATAAGAGGTACAAATAATTACAAAAGCTGGTCAGTCTGATGTGATGTTGCCTGAGCTCATTACTATTCATGAGCTCGCCCAGTTGCGCTGGGTAAAGGATGCTGATAGCCAGGCTCTCATTGGCTAGCTGTTAGCCAATCATAGTCAAGCAGCTTAGCTCGTTTAATATTAATGAGAACTGGCAGAAATCGAGCTGAGTCTTCCTGCAGGCTTTCTATACCACGCTAGAATGGCTTGAAACAAGGTAACCAAGGCATCTTTTCCACAAAAAATGTTACAGTCCATGGTAGAACTTAATTACCACAAAGTAATGAAATACGTGTAGCAAAGAAAGAATAATTCAGTAGGTAGGCGGTGGCTAATGCTTTCATGTCAAACAAACATCACACAGCAAATTACATGATATCCTTTGCAGATGGGCTGAAAAAAATGAATCGATCAATTAAATCAGTGTCAAAATAAATACACAATCCAGTGCAGTGCGTCTTCTTGAAACACAGCCAAAAACCAACAGGGAAGAGCTGTCGCACAGAAGCCTGGTGTATGTTATGAGCACTGCCACTCCTAAACTAGATTCACTTACAGTGTGTGCTTCCTATAACATCACACATGTTGGTCCCACATCGTTGTTTTCTTTGTTAAAAATGTTAAATGTTAAACAAAACCACACACAGATACAGAAAACCAATTATGTTTCTCTCAAAATGTGTTGAGAATATGAAGAATAAAACCAGTAAATGGATAACATCTTTTCCGCAACATGTGTAAGTCATGCTGAGAGCAGAGCAGCTGTGAATCGCTAGCAGAGCTCAAAGTTGGTATTCCCTGCCATTTGCTTTTATTATTCTTTTAAAACGTATGGTCATCCCTGTGGCTTTTTTTTTGTGAGAGCAAGTAGGGCCAAGTAAGCACAGCAGTATACACAGCAGGATGTGATGCGTGAGTGATGACAGCGATATCGGCTGACATTCTCTAGGTCTTTATGAGACACGTTCACAGCCCATGAAACAAGCCAGCTGAAAGCTACTAATGTTAGATGAACCGCAAGTTCTGACGGAAAGTCGGAAGTTCAGATTTCACTGGAGCTTTTGGTGCTGACAAGTTGTGAAGTGGCTTTCTGAAATGAAACATGAACACATTTTCATAAACTTTGGTGTGCAAATGTGCCTTGGGGAACGAAGCAACTGATTAGATTTTGATGCTGGTCCAAATCTGACATTTCTGCCTTTTGACCAGTCTCTACTTAATGCATTGGTGCAGTTTTGCACTTTGCAAGGGCTCTCTAGTTTTCAATCATATAATATTATTAAAAGGTCTGATGTAAAAAAAAAAATATATATATAATTTTATGTTTTACTATATTGTTTAATTCAAAAATTCAGCTATGGATGTAAAATTTTGTGATTGAAAAGGCTATCGCTAAAAATGGCAGGATTCACAGTTCTGGATCGCAAACACGGCAATCTAATCAGTAATTCTGATCCATAAAAATGAATGGAAATCCATAAAACTATATAACCTGTTAAGTGGATTTAACAGTATGCATTTTCATTCATTATACTCCTGTAGAAATTGTCTATCCCGTTTAAGGTTTAAGAGAAGACCTACCACTAAAGATTTCACATAAAACCCTTCTGGTGTCTCAGCACTTCCTTGCAAACCTTTGGCTGTCACAGTATTGATCTGTCTAGACAGCTCATATTGGACTTTGTATAACTTACATGTAAAACACCATGTTCTGATGCTCTGATACCATCATGCTGACACTGATTGGTTTGAACTGCTTGAACTGGCAGTTTGATTCATTGGTCAATTGAAATACACAAGGGAATGTGAAGTACGCTCATGGCAAAGAGAACTAAGGCAAATATGTAACCGCCCCAGAAACAGCTACAACATGCTTATGAAAAATTTGCATGCATTCCAAAGCCTTGTGAATGAGTGAAAATGAGAGAAGACTGGAGGAAAAGCCAACAAAGGTGGACTTGCTGGTAGGTTTTGAAATCTGTCTTAAAGCTGTCACACGCATGCACATAGACTCCATGCACACATTGTATTGCCAGTGGTTCAGCTAGCCACAAAGTCTGCACTATTGGTGCACTGGCTGTTTGTTGCCAATAAACAGGGACTACAAAAAACTTTGTTAAATGATGAGGGGCAAAAATTGTACTTCAGATTCAGTCTGAACACACCTTTACACTTGATCAAGAAGACTTTAAACTAGCGATTGAGACAATAAAGTCCTTATGAAAATGTTCACTGAGGTAGAAAATCGAGCGAGAAGTAGGGTTATTTTTCCATAAACTTCACAGACTTATATTTTGCAACCGGGGTAGTCGCCCCGTGATGGAAATGAGATAGAATGCAGCTTTAAGGCCTTTCCACATTTTCCAAATTTACAGTCCATGGTGCAGGCGTATTCACAGAGGCTTTCGCCTGTGCTAACTCAGTGTGCAATTGAAAAACGGTCTAAATCAAGATATAGACATTATAAGTGTTTTGTGATTGAATTATATTTGAATATTTCCAGGCAGTAAACACTAGAAGCACAGTGAGCTCTGAACCCCCAACTGCTCGGGGCGCTCCTCCAAGGAGCAGCCCCCTCACTCTGACATCTCTCCATTAGTGTGTATATCATGTATAGGTCCTGAGCATGTGTGTAATTCAGGCCTGTGTTTAATGTGTTTGCAACTGTACTAACAGAGTGAAAATTGTGAATTTCCCCTCGCGGGATAAATAAAGGCATTCTTCTATTCTTCTTCTTCATATTGAAAACACTTCACATCATGAGCTCTACCACTTTTATACAAACCGTATGGAAATTCAACATATGAGGGGTGCAATAATATGCTTTCAATTGCTATTATATCCATCAAAATGCAATCGTGTAGCTGTAAGAATATTCCAATAAATTAAATTAAGTGCAGCTATACTTGTAATGGTTATGGTGCTGCAACATACAGTATATTGTATTCAATATATTTTCCACTGATGCTAAACTTAATCCCGGCCATGTCAGAGTTATTGGGTCCGTCCAATGCATTTGGGTGTTCAATCTTGACATTCAAGAAAATGTTGACAACCATGATGTGGACATTCCCAAAACTGCATGTATATGATTATTGGCTGCACATTACTTAGATACGACTACTGTAGACTAAGATATTTAATTGGAGGTGCAGCCACTTCAGTTTGGTTTTACTAAAATAAGTTACAGTGCTTAGAGGAATCTTTTTAGACTGAAATGTAGTCTTCTACTTCAACTTCTTTACTTTGATTTATCTAATCTCTTAATTCTTGCAGTATATAAAAGTGGAGCTAGTCTTACAAAAATATCAACGTTGTTAGTCACACATACAAATGTAGCCTGTAACTAAAAGTTATTATTGCAATAAACAGTGTTGTGCCTGAAAGCGTTCATTGAACTAGATAGTTCATGAACTCGTTCATATTTTGGGTGAACGTGAACTGAACGTATTGTAGCCTATTACTGCCTGATGAACGTTACTGTGAACCCGTTCATTCTGGTGTCAGTGAAAGGCACTCTCTCTCAGTTTAACTTGATTCAATAGGGTGCCAGATTTCTATAGAGCCTTCCAGGCAAAACCCGGCTAAAACACAGCGTAAACAGGCCTTAATATGTAGCGGAAAAAACACCCAATCTGGCAACACCAGCCACCAGTGTCGCACCATTGCATGCGTCATCAAAACAAAAAGCAGCATGGAGGCAACGAAGCAACAAGGAGGCTTCGTATGATCATTTAAACGGAAAAAAAGGTCGGTGAGGATGCAAAAAATCTTACATTTCTGTGCAAACTTTGCCCGCCGGCTTTCAAAAAGAAAATCCGCACTTCAGTCACATCCACAGCAAACCTGAAACAGCACATTGAACTGATTGGATACAAAGATGAAATCTGACGCATAGTTTCAGTGTTAAAACTGATAAAATAATTGCCGTCTGTGGTTCTATATGGGCTGTGGCAATAATTATTTAAAAATAATAGCTCGCGGCAACATATGGGAAAAAAAGAACTATGAACTAGTTCATTTTTGGAACTGTGAAATTAGTTCAAAATTTTTTGAAGTATGAACTATGAACTGAACTAGTTCATTTTAAAATTTGTGAACTGAACTTTGAACTAGTTCATGTAGAAAGTGAACTTTCCCAACCGTGGTAATAAATGCAGTTCTTCAGGTTTAACCATATTTACATGATGCTTACAACATTCTTATAATGTTTTATGATGCAGTAATTTGATAAAAACCAAGATGCAAAGTGGAGCCAAAATTCCTGTCTTATTGTGAGCTGCCTTATTTCAACAAGGAAATAGATGGGAAAAACCTCAGTAAAATAATACCCATGCAAAAACAAACAGATCTTGTTTCTACAAGTTCCAAATATGCTCATGGCCTCCCAACACAGCTTGGGCCAAACATATCAATAAACAACACGGCTTCAGTGAGAAAAGCAAGATAACTTCAACTTCACTCTGAGTAACCTTACGAGACTGAAGTCTCCGCTGCACTGACAGGGAAAGAAATGATTTCCCATGCTATCTGGAACACAGAAAACAATGCTGTCGCTGCGTCTTTGGTGAAGCAAATCTACCATTTATTTTTTAGCCAACAGCAGAACCAGCTGATATCAAACTGAAAGAGTTGAATAGTCAGGGGCAACCCTTGAAACTAAAGCCCTCTTGTCCGTCATTGTCAGGTGCATTACGGTTTTCGAGGCCTGCTCGCCCTCATCATATTGACGCGGAGGATGATTACCCCCCCGTCTCATTTTCCACCACCACTTTGAACCTGAGGTATCATTAGCTGAACAGGCTCTCCAGACCGCCGGCCTCGTGGCCCTCTTAACCACATAATCTCATAAAAGCGGAACACAGGGCCTTGCATGACATTAGTCCACCATAGCAACATGCAGCCTGTTTTGTCAGAGATGGTTATTTTATCCTAATCTTTTGTCTAGATCATTGTTTAGAATTTTGCCATGCAATATTAGTTCCCATGTTTCATAATGAGGATTAAAACATGGCAGTTGATGAAGGCGTGCCAAAGAAAATGTTACCGGGTTGTGTTTTTCAGGAGGTTTTAGTGTTGATCCATATGTTTCAGAGTTATTAACCTGTTTAGGTTTTTCTTGTTTTTTTAAAATCATGCTCCATTTAAAAGGTTTGTTCTCAGGTTTGTTTGTTTTGTAATTATTGTTTAAAGATATTTTCGTAGCAATTTAGGCGTTATTTAGAAAAGTGACATGTAGCAAAGGTCGGAACCGAACCAGCGGCTGCTACGGCAAGGACTGAGCCACTGCATATGGCCGTGTGCTCTACCAGGTGAGCTACCCCGGCGCCCAGACAAAATTATTTTAATTCAGTATAGTTTACAACATTACTTTACATTGTGCAGCCTAGTGGAAGATGAACATTCTGTGTTTAATATTCCCACTTTATTCCCAGCCACACGCTTCCCCCCAGATCATTGAAATGTTTACAATGTTTATGACGTTTTTTTATATACACAGTACACAGTGCCAACATTTTCTATTGGTTCATGCTGTTTTCTGACGTGAGAAAAATCCTGTTCATCTCCCACACCACACTGTCACAGGCCATCAGGAAGGACCTCAGTCACATTTAATGTGGCTCTGGTTAATACCTGATCCACTTAATAAGGTTAGTATGTGGCTAAACCTGATTGGTACATCAGCATCGCATTTTGCATTGCACTTGCAAAGAGTTAAAGCCCAGTTCAGACCAAAGATTTGCGAAAAGACGAAACCGTTTTAGAACGTTGTATGGTAAAGTTGCAGCGAACTAAACCGGCCCGTCTCAGCTCGACTCAAGCCAGCTGATGGCGTTGCCTGCGACTCAGCTTGTTGAGTCGCCAGAGGCTGGTTTTAGAACGTAAGGGACGTCATCTGTCTGCTTGTAAAGTCAGCTACAAACTATAATAATAAAATGATCCCTAATCTATTTTATTCCTATGTTGCAAACTGTCAACTGGTCGAAATGGCAGAGTTTTAGACAGAGGCTCAACGACAGCCCGCTAGCACAGTATGTGGTCAAGCGAGCTGGAGACTGACTGCAGAGAGGGAGAGAAAAAAGCAGTCAATCGGAGAAATTGTTTTCGCGGTTTCATCACTACTAGAAATGCAACTGTAGCATATCTCACTATCACTATCCATATTCATATTTAGACTCAACTAATGATTTATCCATCTAAAAAAAAAAAAAACTGAAAGTCGGAAGTTAGAACAGACAGTTGGAAATGATACACCGTCTCGTGACATTGGTGCAGACTGGCAGGTTTTAGAATGCTGCAGACAGGCACATTGCAAGTAGTTGCGAGTTTCAACTTGTCTCGTCTTTTGTCTGAACTGGGCTTTAAATGCTTGAAGGACAGATGAGCAAAACGTGAAGAAATATAATGACAAACCACAAGTATAATAAAACAGATAGTAAGACATTACTGAATGCCTCCCTGACTGACAAATTTAAAATAAAGATATTAATTTCCAAAGCAATGTGATGGGCCTGTTTATTGGCAACTTATGAAAACATAAAACAAGGTCACACCGAAAGATGGCCTCCAGTGGTGTCTCTGACCTATGAGTGAAGCTATGCAGGTCTGGAGACGTGTTACTAACAGCTGCACGGTAGGGCTGCACGATAAGAGGAAACTATGCAATAAGCAATAACGTTGTTGATTAAATCGCGATAACGATATTACTTGTGATAAATGAAAAGATATTAAAATGTACTCAGATCTGCCTCTTTTGCTTTCAGTATTCTTCTAAAATCCAACAAATTGCATGTTGAATTTAAAACAGATGAAGGGAAATCATTTCTAACATTCTTTTAGTGAACAAATTGAACATTAAATTGACAATAACAGGCACCACTAAAAAAAGAATGATAGTTACACTTTAAAGTGCAGTTGTCTACTGATATTTTCTTTCAACTAACATAAAAAAATCTCATAGTGTCTATTGCGATATGTTGCAACCTTTCGCAATATGTATATTGCGCCAGTTGATATTGCGATGACGATAAAAAAATGATATATTGTGCAGCCCTACTTCGAAAAAAAAAAAAAAATAATGGCGGGGGGGGGGGGGGGGGGGGGGGGGGGGGGGAAAGAAAAAAAAAGGGGGGGGGGGGGGGGGAAAGAAAAAAAAAAAAAAAAAAAAAATATTTTTTATTTTTTTTTTAGGGGGTTTAATAATTAAAAGAGGGAGAAAGGTTTGTTTTTTTTTTTTTTTTGTTGAGCATATTTAGAAAAAAAAAAAAAAAAAAAAAAAAAAATTTTTAAATTTTTAAAAAAAAAAAATTTTCGTGGAAATTAGAGAGGACACCCCGTTGTGTTAAACAATGGGTTTCAAAGATTTGTGTGTAACCAAATAACATGTGAAAAGTGTCAGTGAGCTTTACATGGTTAGCGGAAAAAACAAATAAAAAGGTGGCTATGGGAACAATGAGAACAGAGAGGAAAAATAATCTATTTGCAGGGACACACGAGATTCCTATTTCAAACTTGGAACCAGTAAGTGTCCTTTGGCTTGGTAGGATCTTGTTACTTCACATTAACTGAAAGGAATTTCTTCTGACATTTGTTTTTGAGATGGCGCAGCGGCTTAATCAGATTGCTGTGTCTGAGACATTTTTCCCGAGAGTCCAAATGTGTGATTGAAGAATTATGGCCATCGTTATAATTCAACTTACTGGTCGGGCAATCTCTCTTTCACTGTGAAATGTCTTTCATTAGCATGAAACTCATGAGTGATCCCAGCTATAAATTACCCAAATAAATTGTCGCTTTAGAGGACGTGTTGACCTGAACTAATGATGCTTTGATTGCAGTTCTGTCTTCCCAAAAAGAGGATGAAGATAATGCATTTGATGACTGTATGCTCTCTGTTGTTTTCTTTGGAAAGGAAATGCAATATTTTCTGATCCCCTTACAGTTCCTTTTATATAGCCACATCGCTTACTATGTCAACAAATGACTGCGAGGACGGATCTTGTTGATGTGCACTAACTGCAGGAGGGGAATTTGGCATGGACAACAAGGAAGAAAGTTGAGTTGTGCAACCGTGGTTTAAAAAAATAAAAACCTGATTTCCTGCTAACTTTTTACCTTCACAACTTTTCACCCACAGCTCAGCTAAATCCATACTGCATTTGTTTTACTTATGAATCAACAAATTGTAAAAAAAAACAACAACAGAGTTTTGATCTTGTGATTGATCCCCAGATATTTATGACTGTGCTAAGTAATGGCTGATGTGAACCAGCTCATTGTGGACCAGTTATTCAAAAACCAAAGCGTATTATGCTGTCTGCTTTTATCACACAAAGCGCAAAACAATGTTGCTGCAACGGTCCTTATCAATGTTAGCTGTCAGGAAGCACAGATAAGTTTGTTAATGAATGCAACTATGACTGTGATTGGGCTTAAGGAAGAAGGAAAAGAATGTGCCCAACCCAGGGTTTTTCCCGGGTCAGAATGGGCCTTTATTAAGCGGGGGTCTGGGGGTCCTCCCACAGGACATTTTGAGCATCAAAGACTTCATTTCCAGCATCAATCAGATACATTTTTAGGCACAACTTTATTTTGAAAGCATCTTTTATTTATGTCAAGGAAAACACTAAATTTAGGAGCCCGGTGGCAATTAAAAATATAAAAATATAATGGATTATAATGCAGTAAGGGCGCTTTTGCATCCGACTACACTTGACCACAAAGTCCAGTTTATTTAATTGGTATGAACAGGACATAACAGTCACGTTTTTCCCCAAGGAGCACATTTTGCTCCTAAGTTGAAAAATGTAGGAGTGACTTACATTAGGTATCTGCTATAATTGTTGCAGCTAATTTGTACAATAATACGTAATAGTGTTATGAATACAAAATGTTATGAATTGTAATGGTTTCTATTTTGACATACATTCTATTGATCAATAAATTGTCAGTGATGTTGAATATACAGTAGTAGTGTAACGGCATGCATGTGTGACTTAATTGCAAATTTAACCGTCATAGCTATCATAGTGTGAAATACAGTTTAACTAACGCTGTTAAGTGAACGGGGATCAGCAGAGCGACGGAGCGGGACGCCGCCACCTCTACAGCTTGTTCAGGGAGTCAGAGCAATGCCGATAAAGCTGGCGCATGAGGTTTTCATGCGTCCTACCGCATGGCTCGCATCAGGTGTTAGAACCATCTGTACCAAAACACCGAAGTGGACTACTATTTAACGTGACTAAGAGACGGGTTACAGAGGTTATGAAACTGTCTCAATTTAATACTGATAGAGGGCAACGCAGCCCGCATCATGGACAGACAGCCGTTGGAGCTTTGGCGAAAGGCTGAGAACCCTGCACCCACATAAAAAATAACAAACATATCTTCCTTCAGACTGTAAGATGCACTTACAAAATACCTTTTGGTACAGACAAAATAGTGCCCGTAGCAAAGGAGAGGATTGAAAGCTGTTCAGTTCAGAGAGCTGGCATTGAATTTTCCCTCAACTTTAAACTCTTTTTTTACTTTCATCTGACAGTTTCAGATTGAAATCCCAAGTTCTTTTTAATGTTAGCATCAAGGTTTAAGTCCAGTCTTATAAGAAAACAGAAGATGAGCTGACGATTGCCACTGTTAAGGAAATAACGTCAAATTCACAGGATCAGCCCTGCTAAAACTGTCAAAAATGTGGTTATGACAAAAGCCACGTGCAACCATGTGAACAGCAGAGATGACTAACAGTTTGTAACTTCTGTATCAATTGTCCTTGTTGGCCTTTCATCCTAGCTCGAGGAAGAACTGATCATGTGGAAACTGCAATTTCTTAGCAAACAGATGAAGATTTGTATGAACATAACACAAATCAAACCCATCTAAATGCCCTCCAGCGGCAACTGCTCTGAGTCAGATGTACACTTGGACAACTCAGTGCTGAAGATGACTTCATGCTTGTATAAATATCCAGAGATCCCGAATGCAATGGACCTTGAGCTTCCGTTAATTATGTGAGTTCAAAACAGCATGCCAATCACACAGACCTGGCATTCAAAAGAGCTAGAACACACACAGAAAGTAAAACCACAACATGATGAATGTGCTTATTAAATCTGATGTTTCTTTTTAGAAAGGATAGAGTAATCAGCCATTTACAATTTGCTTCAGACGTCATCAACTCCACCAGACGATGTGTCTTAATTTATTCTGTGACAGCAGGTGAAACCAAATCAACTGAAAAATCACCCTTCTATATCATATATTTATATTTTAAACATGATAAATCCTATTGTAAGTAAACATTACATTCAGAATTTTCCGGTCTTAGGTTGTAATGAAACATTACATCCAGACGTTGCAATCCACTGTCGCCAAAATGTCTTACATTAGTAGAGTTTACATTTCTACTTATTTACCATTTCTAGTAACTTACAACAGAAAGGGTCTGAGGGTTAAATCCACAGCTCCCTGAAAATACTCTTATTACTACGTGAATCCCTTTACATGGACCAACAAAAACAGACTTGGTTGACTTTGCTTGACTGCCATTATGTTTTCAGTTTATCCAGTGGATTCACAGGAATTTCCCATAGCAGAGCAATGAACCCTTTAACAACTTTTTAAAACCGCTCGAAATGTGGCTTGAGGTTTTGAAAATATTCTCAGGAATGATTATATGACAAAGAGGTGAAAGAAAGGTGTATTTAAGGTAGAGTTGTGGGTCCAAAATTGGTTTGCACTATGTCCTTATCTCCCTTTTCCAAACCAGAAACCACAAAGTACAACATTTTCATATTCTGTTTCGTGCCACACGAGAATACTGCAGAGGAGAATATTTAAATGAACCCTTGATGCACCCGCTGAAGTGGTTGCCAGGTTTCTAAGATTAGTGGCTGCATTCTTGTGAGAAAATTACATTCCCTTCAAGGGATTCACTTGCTGTTTATTAAAATAAACTGAAAATAAGAAAAATGCAACATACATAGATCAAGCAAGAGATAAAAAAAAGAAAAGAAAAAAGCTCCATGAACGCGTTGTTTTCGAAGTAGCTTCTGTATTTATTCCACCTGTATGCCATTGCAGCTGTTCACAGGGTTTGACATTTTAAGTCAGAATTATGGAGAGACTGTGGCTGGGGTGGCAACGAACAAGCATTATTTTATTAATATTATTACAACTAATTGATTCATGAGTGCGTCTATAAAATGTCAGAAAATAGTGGAAAATGGCCATTACAATTTCCCAGACCCACAGTGACCATCAGACAGACGCGCTAAAAACCCAAGGCTATTTCATTTACAATTAAACAAAACAGAGAAAAACCAGAAAATCGCATTTGAGAAGCTGGAACCGGCAAATGGCTTTTTGTTTTTGTGTGAATAAATTAATGTTGGTCATGCCTTTTAATCAGTGGTGCGATGTGAAAACACTGGACTAACGTTTGCATTCACATGACACCCACTCGCTGCGCCTTTATTACAGAGACAAGCCCGAACCAATATCTAATAAATCCTTGAACTGATCCAACCGGTCATTTCAAGTTTGCACGTCAGGTTGAAAAGCCATGCGAGGATTTCAAAATGACAGACCTCAGTGTGTAGTGTTAATGGATCGGAGATCTAAAAACATTTATTTAAAATTCTCAAGAGTTCCTCGAGTGTGTTTTCTGTCTCCTGGCTGGCTTTATGATAATGCTAAATACATGCACCGAAAGACCTCCTTTAAGGAGGGTTATGTTTAGACTGTGCACGTAGTCGAGTGACAGCAGACAGGCCTGTCTCTGGTCTGCACATCTAGCTGCTGCAGAAATAAGACATCAAATGCGGGGGCTGCATGACAGAAGACAATCCTGTAACTCAAACCATGTTCGCTATGTAACTTTTTATGGATTTAGCATGCTTCTCATTTCTGGGGGAAAAGAAGCCAATGTTTAAGGTTGCGACTGCACAAAGCTTTAGAGCAAAAATAAGGGCACTTAACACAATAATACACATTGGGAAAACATGAGTTTCCTAGAATGTACAGTATTTTCTATGATTTAAAAAAGAAAATTAGATTAAGTTGGTTCTGAGAAACAATGTTTACATCACCAGAGACCACCTAACAAAGTGTTTTTTTTTTGCATCTGCTTAACCAACCCTGTGAACATCCCTGACAAATGCTCTTTCATCGGTATCTGAGGCTTTGAAAAGTGCATACTTATATATCATCTTTTTCTTTTTAATTGCATAAAACACACTGCTGCACAGATGTGGCTCTGGTAATTTGCGGTGTCCAAAAGAAATGGCTCTGTTTGTTCCAAGTATTGAGTTACTCCTGTTTGAACCTGGATGGTGTAAATGATGCCAGAGTCCCGCTTCTGTGACCAAACATCAGTTCTCTATTGTACTGTGGCGGAGAGAAAGTCTCTTCACTCAGAGAACCAAAGTTATAATGTATCCATTACAACTCAAGCAGTTAAGCTGACACACAATAATGTGGCAGTGATGGGTCTAACTCTCATTTAACAAAGCAGATAACAATACAGCATGCAGCCAGACATCATCTGTGATTACAACTAGTCTATTTGATATGCAGCATTGACTAATGAGCATTAATCACTGATGTGAGCAGCTGATGCCGACAAAGACAGAGTGTTAATAACTGTCGGCATCACAGGGAAATTTACTGGCTCCAATAAGGTGTCACAGATCAACTGTTGACAGCTAAGGTTCACAGATGCGACAGAAATGATTAACCATGGAACGCAAAGTGCAGCAAACAATGTATAATGTGGCTTTTAAATGAGAAGAGAAACTTTAGAGGAAGTCAGTATTTCATTCAGCAGCAGGGACAGCACCCTCGCCCTGCCGCTGAGCTTACATTGCACCACATTCCACATGCCGTGGTTAACGTTTTGTCTTTCATTTCCTGCTGTTGACAGGATGTCATAATTAATCTATTAAAACAAATCATTAACCTGAGACTTGCTTATCAGTTTTAAGTCTATTACATGTGATTTATATAATCTAATTCAGTTTAACCGATTAATTTGGCTGTGATTACTGGAGAGTGTAATTCTTACACATTAACACCCTCGTTACCACAACGCCTACCTCCTGTATGCTTCTGTATGTGGCATAATCAAGCTAATGATGCAGAGCAGGGCTGCAACTAACCATTATTTTCACTGTGGATTATTTTCATGTTTAATCGATTAGTTGTAATGTCTATAAAATGTCAGAACATGGTAATAAAAAAAATGTCAATCAGCGTTTCCCAAAGCCCAAGGCGATGTCCTCAAATGTCTCGTTTTGTCCAGAACTCAAAGATATTCAGTTTACTGTCACAGAGATGCGAAGAAACCAGAAAATATTCACATTTAAGAAACTGAAATAAGAGAATTTTTACTTTTAGTTCATAAAAAAATGACTCAAACCGATTAATCCATTATAAAAAATACTTGCCGATTAATTTGATAGTTGACAACTAATGGAATAATCATTGCAGCTCTAATGCAGAGTGCTCCTTCCATGCTTTGCCTTCTGGTCTGCACATACCTGCACCTTTCAAAATCTGAAAGAGTGAAGATTTCCTATAATAAAAAATTATCTAGTCCACTCAGGGGATTCATGTTGCACGCTGATACTAAGCAGGTATAAGGCCTCAACGATAAAGCAGAAGGAAACTGAGACTACATTATGTGAGCAGTTTGCCTGTGGATTTACAGCCTGTGTTAAAAGCAAGCCCCCCGTGGCTCGACAATGCATGTGTGTAAATCAGTCTGATACTCAAACCTTTCAGCTTCTCTTCACCTGCCGTGTTTCACTTCTCCTAAGAAAACAGCACAGCAAGTCAACAACCCACGAGCTGTAGATCATCACAGAGATCAGCAGTAAATAACGCGTAATGACTTTCACAGATCTAGGGCAGACATGTGATGTAAACCTCCCACAGCCCAAGGCCTGTGCAGCGCTCCCTACTGGTATAAAATGTCTAGACACCCACACCCGCACACGCACACACACACCGCGACACCCACACACACACACACACACACACACACACACACACACACACACACACACACACACACACACACACACACACACACACACACACACACACACACACACACAGATAGTACCGTCATCAGTATACCAGAAATTTTACACTACAGATTTATGAGAGAACTAAAAAGAGAGCTCATTCGCTACATATGTTCCACATGCGATTGCGTGACAGTGGAAAGCAACAGGAGCAGTTGCAAGGAGCGTAAATAAAAGATAAAAGTTGTTGGTTGATGCTGCCAGGCACAACTTACTGTGTAACTTCATTAAAAAAGCATAAAGGAAACTCTGCTCGGAATATGATTAACAGCGGCAGGGATGCAGAAATGCCCACCCTTCTTCCAGGAAACTTCAAAGACTTTTGTTTCCAGATGCATGCACACACATACACACCCTGTTAAATCAGTATTAATGTTATGTTGTTATATTAACATAAGTGGCTGGCTTAAATTGCCATTCAATGTGAGGCAGAGAATAGTCAAAAACCTCATATACACTGAGTTCAGTCGAACAGCCTGGAGGACTTAAAGCAGGTTAAACCTGCCTGAATTTAGTTTGCACACCTTCTAATGCATGCAACTGACACACACACACACACACACACACACACACACACACACACACACACACACACACACACACACACACACACACACACACACACACACACATACACATATTAAATATATGTTTCTGTTTAATAGTAGTTGGTTGCCTTAAGGTGATCATCTGCTGGTATGAATGGAGGATCAAACCTTTCATGTAGTCTATAGTCTACATACTATACACCACAGTGATAAAAAAAAAAAAAAATGACAGCTGCTGTTGATTTCTTTGATTCCCTTTGCTAAATTATACTACTACGTGTGGTGGTACACGTGTGGTGTAAAAGAAGCCTTTAATCGTCAAATTGAGCTTGTGGGTCAGGACGTCAGATGTCACAGATGGTGTCAGCGCTTGCAGTCACAGAGCCAGCTGGCCCTGCAGCCTGAAAACAGACAGACAGACAGACAAACAGACAGACAGACAGACAGACAGCGGCTGCTCTCGCTGAAAAAGTAAACTGTCTGAACCGATGAAAACGTAGTTCAAATCTCTGGATGAAAACGTCCCCCAGTCCCCCCAATACAAATCGCTATATATAATTAGAAAAGCATAGACTGACACGCTGACCTCACAGTGTACCGGATTATCATATTACTTTAACCAGTAATGATTGCCAGCCTGCCTGTGAATTTGATGGCTAGTCGATTTGGAGAGCATGTCCTTAATGTTCTGCAGGTTAAAAACAGGTGTGTTTAGTTTGTCTATCTTGCTGCAATACCTCCCAGATTACAAATGCAATTATTTTACGAATTATTGCATAAATCATTGCATGAATTATTTTATAAACGAATTGATTCGTTTTTATTCTTAAAATAATTGCATTTGAGTGGCAGTTACGCAAGGTCCAAACCGTTCTCAGAAGTGGATACTCTCAAGTGCCAGACTGGCGCCGTTAAATATAAACTTATTGATCGGGGAGGCATTGGGAGCGCCACTCCTCCAACAAAATAAGGAAGACGCGGACACGCTGTGTAGACTGTGGACCGATGGAGTATTTAGGAAAATGCGTAAAAACAGGGGTTTTACACCTTGCCGCCACAAGTGGCTCGGCTTTTATCCTGCCGGCACTTGTATCCTGTTAATTATTACAACACCGCCAGTGTCTCAATCACAGTAGCCTATATTCAACGCCTGATAAGAATGTTCAGACATCAATCTAAAAGGTTAATTGTGACCGTTCGTTTTCGACTCGAAAACAGCAGCAACGTGTCTGCCCTTCGTCACGCCGTAGCGCCAATCGTTTATTTCCATAAGTAAAAAAAATAAATAAATAAAGCAAACAGAAACAATCACTTACTTTTGGCTTCTTCATATGGAACGACAAGAGTAAATCCAGTGTGTGCGAAAGCCTATTTTATTTTACTTCTACGGGGAGGAAAGGGGTTGTCATCATCCTGTGTGCACATATCCAATGCCTAAGTCAGCAGTATCCAAGCAGATGAGAAGAAGAAGAAGAAAGGGAGAAGAAAAAGAAGAAGAAACACGGCGTAAAAAATGTGAAATCAAACTTGCAGCCGTTACAACCTGTAAACTAAAGACGTGTGGCATCTAGCCCATCTATACAACATAGTCCAGCACTGAGGGCTCGCAGCGGCGGAGCGGGACAGCGCGCAGAGGGAGGGAATTAAAGCCTTTATAATGAAGAGCCGCCCTCTGACGAGCCGCGATGTGAAAGGGTTCACTCCAAAACCACTACTGCCAATATAAACAGATTCGGATCAGATATGAAAAGCAGTGTATAACTCCTCTGTGCTGGCTGATCAGTAGTGACTGTGGTTGGCTAAGTAGTGGTTTTATACTACTAATTTAATCCAGAAAAGACCCTCAAAGTTTGACATTTACTTCCGTTTTTGTTTTTAACTTGAAATTATCTCTTTGTTGACTTCTTTGACTCTCGCACACACGCAGAAACACACACACACACACACACACAGATGCATGAAGAATATTTATACAAAATTATGAAATATAATTTCATCGTTTTTAGCACATTCTGCATGTATGATTGTTAGATTTCAAAGTGTAAAATGAAACGCAAATATTGCATTTTAAGAAGTTATCTTTGCAAAGTTGCAATATAGCAAACCGCAAAATGGTTTAACATGAATAACATTTGCTCTGTGAAATTGTGCCCTCCCATCGTGTGTGTGTGTGTGTGTGTGTGTGTGTGTGTGTGTGTGTGTGTGTGTGTGTGTGTGTAACTGAACTGTAAATCTATGAGTGACTAACGGAATGAGTCAAAGTGTGAGGCACAGCATCTATTAGTGTTTTCACAATAAACTAATATAGTGAAAAATGAAAACGTCAAAACCTTCAATGAGTTGTATGGCATCACTGGCATCGTTCAGTTTGTGCAGTTTTATGTCACGTTACATTTAACCGTATAACACAAAAAGTTTAATAAAGTATGTTTGATCTATTTTGTATTTTTTGGATGAATCTCCAAAATGTCACGCTTTTTTTTCTTAACACATGAATGGAGACTATGAGAGTTGAAAGCTCTGAAAGCTACTAAGTGGAAATTTCAGGTTAGATTATCTTGTCGCATATTTAAAACAAAATAAGAAAACACTGTGTATGTGGTGCTCACTATAATGATATAATGGTGGGATTTGTATAGGTTTTTGTGTTATTTATCATTCCATAATGCTGATTGTACAGTGACCTCATTGTATCTATTGGTATTTCCTGTTGGGTGTCTCCTGTTGTTATTGGTTCAAACATTTTAACCCGAGGTAACATTCTTGTGTAGCATGTGACATTAGCCTCTTTCGGAGTCAAACCATTAAGAATTTATAACATTTTAGCGTATTTCCATGTGCAGTGTTACAATGAGCATGCTATCTTCTTTTTTATATTGCGCCTTGGGACAATTAAAAGGACAAAGGGAACTTTCAGTTCCATGAAACCTGAATGACTCTTCATCAAAAGCATCTCCCTTCCTGGGGCCATTTGATGGCTATCAAAGGTCCAATGTTGTTTTGCCTCAGATTCTTCTTTTAAAAAAGAAAATCCCTCCTTATTTGTTTTGTTTTATCTATACGGTCTCCTACAAATTACATTTTTACAAGAACAACGAATGTTTTATTTGTTGAACTTTTCATTTCAACTCATAGGCATGATTTAAGAATAACGTGTTAATCTGCCAACTTCACTTGTTTTTAATGCATTTTAATAGAAATTGTTCAAGATAACAGGTGGATGAAAATTTACCTAATGTTTCAAAAAATCTTAGCCAAAACAAATACAAACAGAGATATATTCAGAAAAGCATAGATTGACACCCTGACCACACATTATAATGGAGTATCATCTTATCTAATGATTGGTGTCAGCCTGGAAAAATGGATAAATGTTGGCTTCTACTCAATTTAGAGACCATGTCATTATTAGGGATGCACCGAATCTAGATTTTTGGGGTTCGGCCGAATACCGAATCCACTGGTTACGATTCTGCCAAATCTGAAACCGAATACCGAATCCTACTCCCATCCTCAGTCCATTAACACAGTAAACACATTAATGAAGTAAACAAATGGTTAACACCAGTTTTTAGCTGTGACTGTCCTTCCTTTGCCGTACCTGAAGTTGCTGCATTTTGGCTGCTGTCTGTAGAGTCCTTCATGCACAAGGGTCCGTGCCACCACGAGACAAATCAGCATTGCAAATTGAACATGTAGCTGGACTTGAATGGCCTTCTTTTGACTGAACGTACTGCCAAACAACAACTTTTTCTGCTCATGAGTTCCATTTTCACTTTCTCACAGCCTACTGCATTGAACGGGCCACCTACGTAAACACCTTCCCGTAATCAATGGCGGCGTCATTATGTCGACCAGCGTAGTGCAAGCGTAGGGTTTGGTTCAGTGGAAAAAAATTCTAAGGTTAGGCAGAAACCGAACCCCGTCAAAAAGCTGTTTACCGTGCCTGAGGAAAATTCTCTAATGATAGCAATCTGCAGAATGTTGTCCTTTAGAGTAAACTGAATTGGTTTTGGTGTTGTGGTCAGTATCCTTAAGCCTAGAGCATTTAGAGCTAAGTCCTGTCACCAGTTGCTTGCATGGACAAGAATGAGACGTGTGTGGGCTGGTTGAGTGCAGATGGTCTGCATTTCATGTCCTGCTTTGAAGGCTTTTGTCATGTTGGTGAAGAATCGACATAACACCTTTGGGCTAACTGCAACATTAGGACATAGTTGACTACTAAATGACTACCACCTTAAAATGAGAAACACACCCCACCTACCTCTCACATAGAGCTGCTGTCTGAGATGCATAATGTGCTTATTTTGCAAATCTGTCTGTAAAATACAACTCCTCCATGGATATTTATCAATTAATGTAATCCAGACTTAAAAGAGGCAGGATTTCCTGTACTTACAGTGCAAGTCCCCTGTGGAATGTCTGGAGAATCTGGCCACTGTATCCACATTATAGCTGCATTAATTGATTTTTGGTCACTAGGGGCCAGAAAAAAACTCAAGCAGCTAAACATGATGCCCTGGCTTATTAGCTTTCGTCTTGTAAAGCTGATTAGCAATTTGTCATTGAATTTGTACTGGATTTGTATACATATATGAATTTGTTAGCAAATGAGTGCTAATTGATTACACATCAAGCAGACACAGAGCAACTTTATCATGCAATTGTGTTTCTTACCCCGTGATGAACTGATATTTCTTTCCTTTTAGCTCTGTTTTTGTCAGGGGCGTAGCACAAACTTCTGGGCCCTGTAGAAAGGAATTTTCTATGTGCCCCTCCCCGCATCCACAACTATTCATTCTAGGATCTTTTTGGGCCCTCCTCATATGAGGGCCCTGGGTACTCAGTCCTCTTTTTCCCCCCAGTCCGACGCACCTGGTTTTTGTCTCCTGACAACTCCAGAGAATAATAAATGCCTCTTTTACTGCTTATTTTCCACTTTCTTTGCAGATTAGATTAGATAATACTTTATTTATCCCACAATGGGGAAATTCACTTATTACAGCAGCAGTTTTTCCACAATAAAAACAAACCAACAAACAACCGAACAAAAAAACAGGCAAACAACAGACAATGAGCAAAAAAAAAACACTGAATGAATGTAAAGTGGCATTATATAAAAAGTATTTAAGTAAAGTGAGGTGGCCATAGTGCAAAAAAAATACTGTAATGTAAGTAAGTAATTGACGTGAAATTAGATTGAAAAATATGTAATTACATAACAGCGAAAGTAATTAACCATAATATAAATTATATTTATATTTAAGTGTGACCATAATATAAATAATATTGAAAAAGTAAGTACTTGGAATGGAAAAGATATAAATACAGATGGAAAAATATAAATACAGATAATAAGAAATATATACATAGAGCCATGCTGAGTGGTGGGTGGTGGGTTGCAATTGGTTGCAGGGCAGGTAGCATACAGTTATTATGTCAGATTTCTTTATTTTTTTATGTTTATAACTGCTGCCTCTCTCTGATAGACGATGAGAGCACTGTGAGTAAACCATAAATGTAATGAATTTGGGAGTATACAGTCAGAATCAGCTTTAATGGCCAAGTAAGTGTGAACATATACAATAAATTTGACTCCATTTTTTCTGCTCTCAAAGTACATTCACAGAAATATAGGACTTGAATAAATGCTTGAACACACATTTAAAACAGCATTGTTATAATAGCAAGCGTCAGAACACAATGACCCCAAAACTACTATACGACTGCAGAGTAAGGCTCTCTAACGTGACACACTGGAAAGTTCTGTGTTTGGTTTCACACCGTAAAACTCATGTCATTTTTTGGCTATAACTGATTCCTGAAATTCTTATTTTCTTATTTTAAAATTAATGTAAAAAACCCAATCTAAATAAAAAGGCTGACTGCACTAAAATATTTTGTAACTTGTTTAAAAAAAGACTTTCAAGGTTTTCAGCACATTTGATTACATCCACAAATTGTAGGCTAATCAGTGAGATTGAGCGCTTGGTCACGGCGGTTCAGAAGACTACATTGTAAAGTAACTTTTGTGCGCTGTAGGGCAAATTAGAGGCCACAATCCCTGCCATCTTATCTCTGTCACACTCCAAGTGGTGTTTTTTTTTAAAGATCTTTATCTGTTTTGTAGGGTATTAGGTCTTTCAAGTCTTTCCTGGCACTGCATTTAGAGCACCAAACACAGCTATGTAAAATGTATATAAAACAACATGACATTTATTTGACATTTTTGACCAAAAATTTGGATAATCCTTGACAGCAACATGTTACACACATGCACACAGCTACATTCTATGCTGCTTCAGACAAAGTATTTGAAGAAAAAAAAAAGAAATCACATCTCTCCTACATTGAAGTTCAGTCATTTATACAGAGTTTACTTCTTTTTTCTGCCTCACTAGTCATGTTTCCATCTCTCATCTCCCATCTCACGTCAAGCGAATTTTAAGCAAACTTAAAATGTCGCAAAAAAATACAAAAAAATAAAATGCGAATTAGAAACGTTTCCATCAACTGGTTTAGAGCGAATAAACCAGACTACGCAAAGCGTAGTTTCGACACAAACTGACTTTACGCATTGGTTGTAGATTGCAAACTGGCTTGCTAAATCAAAGAGTTTGGAAGTTAGTTATTTGGCTAAATGGAGAGAGGTAGAATTGTACAGGTTGGTCAGGTTGGTTGTGGCAGAGACATTTGGTGTCACCGAGACAACCGTTCACCGCTGTGTATATGCGGTGTGCAGAGCCATACGATTCAAGCTGTTGAACCAATTCGTCAATTTACCCGACGTGGCTGATACACAGTCAATAGCGCACCGCAACTCCACTACACCTTGTGTCACAAGTATACCCCACACCACCAATATTGGTTGTTTAAGGTTCACCCAAAGTATTTTGTATTTCGTCAGACTTAGTATTAAAAAGCCAAGAAGAGATGCACAGTCTATACGGTAAGAGACCACAGACTTGCTGCCTAGTAGGAATTAGACTGCACTATGATCCAATTATCTTTGGGAATATTTGCTGTATTCCTGGTTTACATATGGTTTGCGCCCACTAAATGTCTGAACCAATTACACGGAGACTTAGCTCTGACTGTGACCAATTGTTTGCACAAGTAAATTAAGGCTGTGATTCAAGACAAGACCACCGACAGTGGGTCAAGTCTTTGAGGGCTGATGCCTAGCTGCAAGCTGCAATGTTTTAATTTTTCTCTCAAGTCAGACATTTGATCATATACAAAATGTTGTGCATTACTTACATTCTACCAAGTATGTGGGGAAATAAGGTTAAAAAAGTATACCAGGATTGATACCTTACAATTAAATGTCAATAAATATACCAGATTTTAACCTACATTCTCTTGTCAACAGGAAGTGGAGCTGTTACTGTGGCCAATACTAGACAAGCGGCAGGATTAACTGCATAAGAATAAACCACACTACCTTGAGAGAAGGGCAGGGCTGCAACAGGACCTCAAATTCAGGTTTTCAAAATCATTTGATTACATCCACAAATTATAGGCTAATCATTGAGATTGAGCGCTTGCTCACGGCGGTTCAGAAGACTACATTGTAAAGTAACTTTTGTGCGCAAATTAGAGGCCACAATCACTGCCATCTTATCTCTGTCACACCCCAAGTGGTGTTTTTTTAAGGATCTTTATCTCAGCTTTTGTAGGGTATTAGGTCTTTCAAGTCTTTCCTGGCACTGCATTTAGAGCACCAAACACAGCTATGTAAAATGTATATAAAACAACATGACATTTATTTGACATTTTTGACCAAAAATTGCCAATTAGGATAATCCTTGACAGCAACATGTTACACACATGCACACAGCTACACTCCATGCTGCTTCAGACAAAGTATTTGAAAAAAAAGAAATCACGGTGCATTTTTTTTTTATGGTTTCAAAAAGCTATGTGGAGTAGCCAGACCATCCACACGCTGCGGAGCAGAGGAGGGTCTGGCTACTCCACATAGCTTTTTGAAGTGAGACTAGTGCAAGGCTGACTCCCCCAAACTGAAAATAGGTTATTAACGTAAGTGGTCAAATGAACTGCTACTGTGCCTGAATCAACACACTATTGTTTGTGTGATTGGATTATCTTGAATTACAGTGATTTAAACTAAAGTAGTCATGAATATTCCAAAGGTTGTGTGGCAATCATCTATTTAAGCAAAAGTGGCCGTCCCAGGGCTACAATTACTGTCAAACCGAAAAACCTGTTTGCCGTCCTTACCCCGAGGGAAGATAAAGAGGCATTTGTGACAAGAAGGTGCATTTTTTGAATTTCTATGGTTTCAAAAACCTGAGGTTAATGACTTCAGCCATTGATCTTCAGTGCCTTTGTAAAGCAAGACCAACTGGATTACATGGTGAGGATACAGTTAAAGTAACAAATACACAGCAAAATGAGACATTTGCAATAAATATTCCCGGGCAGGGTTTCCCCCAGTGTAGTGGTGAGGAAGTATGGAAGAAGATTAGGGCCACATCTGAAAAATTATATTTGAGTTCTGAATTTAAAGACTTTTTTCTCATTATTCTGACTTTAAACTCAGAACTCAAGTAAATTTTTTCACATGTGGCCCTAATCCTCTTCCATAGTTTTGCAAGCCTGGTGACCCACTTGGTCTTCGTTGCCGCTGACCAGGCCTGAGCCACTGGGAATTATTTTTAAGATGTTTTTTAAACTACACTCACAGTACAATTACTTTTTTTAATTCTCAATTATCACAGAAACTATTGGGCTCTACATTAATGCTGCCATAAGTCTGTGACCGGCCCCAGCTGGGCCCCCACCGGGCTAAATACCTTTTCTGGGGGAAACCCTGCCAGGTAGGTGCCAGAGAGGTGTTGAATAGGGTTGGGTATTGTTATACTTATTATACTTTCTGATTTTGGTATTGAGTCCTGGTTCCGATTCATTTTGGTGGTGGTGATGGCGCAGTGGATAAGACACATGCCTTTGGTGTAGGAGACCTGGTCCCTGAGCAAGACACGTAACCCCTAGTTGCTCCAGAGGCGTGCGACCTCTGACATATATAGCAATTGTAAGTCGCTTTGGATAAAAGCGTCAGCTAAATCACATGAAATGTAAATAAAAAAAAAATAATCATATTATATAATTGAAAAAAACAGCACCAGCAAAACACTTTTATTTTCTGCAGGTTTAGACAGTTTCATACTCATCAATTTAAATATATTTTGTGATAAATGAAATAAAGACAAAAAAGGCATACCATGCATTTTAATGTTCACGGTTTGTTATTTCTTCATTTTACCTTTATCTGATTCTGAGGTATAATGACTACAGAATTCTTGCATGAAATGCTTTGTCAAGTTAGACGCATTCTTCCTTTTACAGAAATTAGTCTCATGTAGTGAATGGATTTAGCCACAAATCACCATAGTCTTTTGTGATACTTTGTCACTTTGATATTTGCAGCATCTTTTTGATAAACCTAAAGGTTTATATATACACCAGCTGTCCGTCATGCTTCTTTTGTATGTCACAGGTGACGAAAGGTTTTCCGCAAAGGATACACCAGCAAGCCTCCTCTTTCCATGTGAGGAATTTTTGAGACCTCCTTCAAGATAACGTGCTGGGATCGATTTCTGGGTCACAAAGGAGGAGATAGGAGACAAGGAGCCACTTGTCTTCTCTTTTTATTCTCTTTATATTCTCTTTTTAATCTCTTTTTATTGACTCTTTTACTGTTTCTTTTGATCTGTTTATCTTTTATTGCTAGTAATCTTCATTCTATTTTATTGCATATATTTATAATCTTATTTTGTCTTCTCATTACTATGTTTTGCGTCTTTGGCGTCTTGTTTTTATTGGGTTAGGGTTTTGTCTTGCTAAGGTTTGCCCCCACAGTTTAGCTGTCTGTTATTTTATTGACCTCTTCTGCCCTGCTTGTCTGTCAAAGAACTTTGCAAACTCGGTTTTTACGGTTCTATATAAATAAATAAATGAATCCATCTTGTGTGTGTTTTGAAGCTTGAGAGCTTGTCGTACCTCATCTACCCTCTAGTTGCCTTCATTGAGTTTCCTCCAGAGATGACCTGTGTTGCCAGTCTTCTCATTATATTCTCACTGTACTTGAGTATAATGTCCTTGTGTTCCTGGTTCCATATGAGTAAAACTCAAGGAGAAGTTTTCAGGGAGCCAGACATATGTTCAACCTTTGGCATCTTTTATTTCAGAAGTGCAGTAGAAGGCTTGATTGCAATGCAATTATCTGACTGCCATTATGGACTGCATGGAGAACAATTTTTTTTTTTTTACAGCTCAACACAGAGAAAGAAAGGTCCTGATCATTGCTTCAGATAGCATAGATTCTAAGGTTGCTCTGCGTATTGGGTCCTTTTCTTCAACTGTGCAGTCTAGTATCACAAATCTCTGTTTATGTTTGATCAGGCGCTGTACTTTGATCAACATATGTTTCTTCCAATTAAGAAACATTGCTAAACTCAGGTCTTTTACATCACAACCTGAGCTAGAGATAATCATTTATGCTTTTATATATTTTCCCAGCTACTACTGCAATTCTCTTTACACCTGCCTCAGCAAGTCAGCCGTGAACCGTTTACAACTCATCTTATCGTAACTGCAGAAACCTTGTATCCCCATATTTCATTATTCTATTTTTTCCCCCATAAAAATCAATGCTATTGGTCACTTTGGTCACGTCTGTCTGTGGGTTTTTACAAATATTTAAACAGTGACAAGGTGATTTTTTTCTGATTTTGTATGAGAAAAATGGCTCAATGAAATGTTTTCAAATGAGCCTTTTTTCATTTACTGAAAAACAACGGTTACACCGACGTTATGTCCTTTTCAATGGCTTCCCATCAAGTTCATTTTAAGGTTCTTGTTCTCACACCTGTGTACATCTCTGAACTACTCCATGTAAACTGTTCCACTTTCTTTGTGTTGTAATTTTAAACTTGGGTCGTACACGTTCCACCAAAATAAGTTCCTTTCCGAGGCTATTTTGCAGCGACACCGGGGCTCCCTGCAGCTCTTAGCACCGCCCAAGACGATTGTGGTTGGTTTAAAGAAATGCCAATAAACCAGAGCATGTTTTTCTCCCATCCCAGAATGCTGTGTGGACTAGCCAGACCCTCCTCCGCAGTGCTGTGGAGGAAGGTCTGGCAATGCGAGACTAAGGGTTTACTGGCCCCAAGCTTCTTGTCCCTCGCACTCGACTAAAAACCAAAGGTGACCGTGCGTTTGAGGTCGTGGCACCGACACTGTGAAACTTTCTTCCTCTAGTCCTCTGATCTGCAGCCTCTGTTGACGCCTTTAAAAAGACTCACTGGCCTTAATCTCATGTTTGTCATTTTTTTCTTTTTCTTTTTTTAGTTTTGTTATTGTTTTTATTGCTTCTTTCTTTTTCCTGTAGTCTTTATTTTATTTTTTTTTAAATTTTGCTTTTGTGAAGCACTTTGTGACTTTTTTCTGTAAAAATTGCAATACTAAATAAACTTATTATTATTATTGTTATGTATCCAGTTACAAATCAAATGTGAATACCATGTATCAATGGCTGGTCACCTGAGCCAGCTCAGTTTACTAAATTAACTTTCTGAGATGCTGTCACATGGACTGCAATACATACATATAGTATTATATATTATATAATTATTCTATATTATTATTCATATAGCACTTTCAAAAATGCTTTACAATTTCTGCTTCTGACTCACCCACACTAATGGCATGCAATGTCTAGCCCAAGGACACTCCGGGGATCAAACCGCTATCCCTGCAATCAGTGGACAACCGGCTCTACCTCCTGAGCCACACACCACGCCGCTGCTCTCAGCATCAAGAATGAACTTTTGTGCTTCAATTTTGTGGAGAAACTTTGTTCCAAACCACAAAACTTAATTTAAATTTCGAATGCACATTTCAAGGTTTCCAAAGATATCAGTTATAGCAGCCTGAATGTCCAATATCCCAAGAACACAACCAAAACAGAGAGGAGGCTACAAACAAGTAACATTGATTTTTGCGTTGATAGCACAATACTGTACTGTAGATTAGATTGTATATATTTGTTTATTTGTAAGGGACAAGTACAAAGAAACACAGACAGTTGCAGAAAGAGTGTCCGGTGTAATGTACACGTGAAGGTAAGGCTAATTTCCAACACCAGTCCCTTCAGGATCTTTTTGACATTTGTAAATATCATGTCTGCCCTCCTTTCTTCTCCACATGCAGGCGCCACAGCAGCTTGTGGGCTAACCAGTAAAATAACAGAACAGTTTTTATTGGCCCATATCACTTTACTCAATAATCTAACTTTAAAACGGATTACTGTTGCTGCTTTGCTGTGTTTTTATTTGGCTTGTAAACCGGTAAGGAGGCATTATCAAGGTATTGTGAAACTACTTCAATTGTAAAAAGCAGTTACTGATAATAACAGGATCTGGTGGAATATTAAACTTGACACCAATTGCTCCAAACATATATCCATCTGGTATTGTATAAGGTATAAAACTGTATGCCATCATTGATGATCAACAGATGTACAAGTCACATACATGTTTTTTGAATTGGAAGAGCAATAACTGTGATCAAGGTACATTACATTCATAATGGGTTCTGGAAGAAATATGGTACCTTTTGAGTAGGGAATACTAAACCAACTTTTACGTTCAGATTTAAGAGGGCGCTGCAGGTTTTTATGTTCGCACCTGTTATGAAAACCTTTTCTATGATTCTTGAGGAGAAATATGCATTATCATAACCCTTTCACAGGGCCTTAAATATTCCATAAATATTATCTCACTTTCGCTCATAGCTGTTTTCACATGATGTGTTGTTTGCAATTAACTGCCTCATTCTGTCTCCTTCCTCTTTGTAAACACGGTCCTGGAGTTTTGCCACTAATGTATTCCTCTAATGTGTAATAATAATAATAATAATAATAATAATAATAATAATAATTTCTACTTTTTATTAATCCTTTTTTATTAATCCCGCAAGGGAAATTACAATGTTTTCACTCTGCTGTTATTATTAAACACATTACACACAGGCCTGAATTACACACACATGCTCAGTACCTACACATGCACTAATGGAGAGATGTCAGAGTGATGAAAAGGCACCCTGAGCAGTTGGGGGTTCAGTGCCTTGCTCAAGAGCACCTTGGCAGTGCCCAGAAGGTGAACTGGCACCTCTCCAGCTACCAGTCCACCACCATAATTTGGTCCATATGGGGACTTGAAACATCAACCCTCTGGCTCCCAACCCAACTCCCTACTGACAGAGCTACTGCCACCACGTATGGGCTACTTCTTTGCAGGTCTTCATGGTTCAGGGGAAGTTTTGTAGTCTAGGCCCCAATCCCAATTGTGTGCTCTTGTAGCATTGTTTACCTGCAAAGTCATTCTGTGACTTTGCTGGAAAATAACGGACCCGGGCAAAGGCACTAATAACTATATAAAAACTGCGTTCTTTTCACTGTTAGTCTCGTTTGCTGTTACAGGTCATTAATGATCACTATATGAAAATTACACAGTTTCAGAAACATTAAAAAGTTACATATAGTACCTTTAAGTAACTCTTTATAACCTTAATAATCATGACAGATTGAGCTACAACAACAGTTAAAGGTGGAAAAAGAAATCCTATTGTATTATTTAAAGCAGTTTAGCACATAGCTGAAGTGCTTCACCAGGACTGCATGTGTAGGTGTGGTTTGATCAGATTTGACTGAATAGATAAGCTATTTTTTTATTGATAAGCAAACAATACCACAACTGTCATCACATTTTCAATCAAATATTGCTAAATTCTGAATGAGGTATGATACCAGTGAGAAGATACCCACAAAAACAGAAGGCTCTCTTGGGATATAACAAAACTAACTGACTTGGCAAAAATGTGTTCATGCGTAGGATTGCACATGAACCTGATTAAGAAAATAAGGACTGGGATGCCATATCCTCTACAGATTATAAAGCCTTTTGACACAAATTTGTGATTTATTTTTATTTTGGGTTATATAAATAAAATTGACTTAACTTGAATATGTTTCATGACAAAGTGGATTCTTAACTGACAGGTCTATGCATGTACAATGTATGACAATTTTTATGTTGTATATTCAAACGTTTATATTTTTCTTTCTTCTCTTTTTTTAAATTTATTATCTCTTCACTCTCTCTACTTAACTTGATTGTATTTAGGACCCCAGAGTTGGAATTGTCTGATGTTCATGACGGTTAAAAAATCATAAGGAAAACTGAATCTGGGCATCAGTCCAAACTCCAGTTTGCCCTGTGTGTATATTTTTTTTCCATGTACGAGGAACTTTTAAGGACAACGGTAAGGATATCCCTGAAGTTAAACCTGATATGTTGAACATCTAAACCAGATGTTCAACATATCAGGTTTTACTTTACTTGGTTTTACCTGCAACAGAAGCTTTCTCTGTAACCAACAGCATTACATTTGTAGTACGCTTGGGCGGATGGTATGAGAGATGCAGAGAAATGAGATTGATATCAGTTACTCATTATATTATGGGAAAAAAACAAGGTTATTTCATCTCAGTACATGCTTTACAATGCTACCTATCCTGTTTCTTTTTGTATGTTCCTAATTTCCTTTCCAGTTAACTTGTTTCCATTCCCCATTGTGCACCATAACAGAATTTCAATGCCAAACCACATGAGGGTGAGGAGTTTATATAAATATGTACAGTAGGGATTTCCAGTAAATCACTGAACATTTTAAACTTGAAAGCACGTTGCAACACATATCCTTTAAACACACAGTGAAATAAAACACATTTTTATCATACATGTGACCCTGCATTAATTGTTCTGCACTTGTCAAAAAAGCATCGTTGAGTATATGTACTGTATGTATTGAAATCCCTCTGTTCTCAATCAAAATAAGTGATCACCTTTGTGTTTATTTTTTGAGTTATTAAGATAAGATAAGATAAGATAGACTTTATTAATCCCACAATGGGGAAATTCCTGTGCTATAGCAGCTCAAAACAACAGAATTTCAACATATCAGAATAACACAAATACACATTAAATAGACATAGGAGAAAAAATATACAGAAAGTATTATAAGAAATAGAAAAAAAATAGAATGAGTTATAATAACAATAGTAATAATACAAACAGTCTCGTGTAGGGGGTGAGAGGTGAGGCTAACATCCTTCTCTCCCCCCACCTCCTCTATGGTGTCCAGAGGGCAGACCAGAACAGAGCTAGCCCTCTTCACCAGTCTGTTTAGCCTTTTCCTGTCCCTCTCTGTGCTCCCAGCTCCACAGCAAGCTACTGCATAAAAGATTGCAGACGCCACCACAGTGTCAAAAAAGGTTTTTAAACCGAGTCCTGCACACACCAAAGGACCTCATCCTCCTCAGCAGGTGGAGACGGCTTTGGCCCTTTCACCAGAGTAGTACCGGGCGGCCTCCTGCGAAAGTCAACCACCATCTCCTTTTGTCTTGCTGGCGTTGATGTGAAGGTGGTTTGACTCACATCAGTTGACAAAGTCCCAGATGACCTCCTGGTATTCCTGATCATTCTCCTCTGATACCCGCCCAACAATGGCAGTATCATCAGAGAACTTCTGCATGTGACAGCTGCTTGTGTTGTGCCTGATGTCCGCTGTTTACAGGGTGAAGAGAAAAGGAGCGAACCGTGTACCCTGTGGTGCTCCTGTGCTGCTCATCACCACATAAGACACACAGTCCTGGAGCCTCACATGCTGTGGTCTGTCAGTGAGGTAATTTATGGCCCATGTAGACAGGTGGGGGTCAACACCAGCTCCCAATAGCTTCCCCCAGGGCAGTGATGGTTGAATTGTATTGAAAGCACTGGATAAATAAAAAAACATGACCCTCACAGTGCTCCCAGTGTTCTCCAGGTGTGACAGTGAACTGTGTAATAGATAGACAATGGCATCCTCCATCCCCATGACTGGTTGATAAGCAAACTGTAGGGGGTCCAGTTCTGAGCTCACCAGGGTTCTCAGGTGTTGCAATACAATCCTCTCCAAGGTCTTCATCAGGTGTGAAGTCAAGGCTAGTGGTTGGGCTCCCTGGGATGCGCTATTTTAGGTACTGGGAACACACTTGAAGTCTTCCACAGGACTGGAACTTGCTCCAGACTCAGGCTCAGGTTGAAGATGTGTAGGATGACCTCACTGAGCTGATCTTCACAATCTTTAAAGCCCCTGACACACTAACCCGACGGCCGACCGTTGGTAGAAAAGGCAGTCGGACTGATCAGTCGGCTCCCCAAGGTCCAAAAAGTACCTCAGAACACACCGAAGCGACGCCGACTTGATCGTGTAATATGTCTCCATAACAGCAAGCGGCACTAATCTGTATTGTCGCCCAAAAAATTAAAACCGGCAGCTGATTGGACGAACGCGTCATGTGGGTCTGGCTGCTCCAGGATTTTTCAACGGGGCATGATGGCGGCTCTGTTCAGAATACGATCTCATGTTTTACGAAGTTAGTTCATCGAAACGTGTTTCTAAAAACATTTTAAGCGAGAAATAGGCCATGCATTGCTGAATCTGTCTTCATTTCAGATCGACAAAGGTCAGTTTAAAAGATTTTCAGCATTTCCGGGTTAGCACTCCACCAATCAGATTGGTCATGGAGTCTGACTGCCCGCCCTCCGACACAACATGTCAGGTCGGCCTGACATGTTGCGGACGGACGACGGCACGGAAAACACCGAACAGACTCGAGTCACTGACCTCGCCAGACTGTCCGACGGACGATTATCGGGTTGGTGTGTCTCTGCCTTAAGCAGTCTGGAGCTGATTCCATCTGGGCCTGGGGCCTTTCTTGCCTTGATTGTTTTTAGCTCCTTCTTCACTTGATTGACTGTCAGAGAGAGACTGTAGAGGGCTTTTTATTTTTGGTCATACGTTGTTGGCGTAGCAGGGTGTATTTTGATGTTCCCTCCCCAAACAAGAACTGGTTTGTAACTAGTCTGTACATTATCCAATCTGCTCCAAACTGCTCAGGCGTTATAAGGTTCCTGGCATGAAGACATTTACATATCAATATTGAGTTATAATGGTAGCGCCCCCTACTGGCAACCGGAACTTACAGTCGTTACACTTTGATGTCCTCTACCTTAGGAGTTTACCAGATCCACCTCAAAAGTGTTCAGGAAAGCCTTCAGACCTTGATAATGCATTAATTTGAAGATTGTGATTTTTTGTCAAAGCGGAACAGCGAACTTCAATGTTACATCATGAAACAAAAAGTTGTTGTAACTAGAACATACATTGTCTGATCTTCCCCAAATCTGCATGATATTAGCCCAGGCCTAAAGTAATCCACGTGGGTCTCAAGCTTGATTATAGTAAATTAGCTCAATAGCGCCCCCTACAAAATTTCAAAGAAGTAGCCCCTGCAGTGCGTTTCACCTAGACGTATGAGATCTGGTATGCATGTGTATCATGTCCAAACTTACAAAAAAGCCTCTGGGAGCAATACCCTAAATCCAACTGGATGTCAGCAATACAAAATCAATATGCAAATATATGTTTCACCCGCTAAGCAGCAGCGTCTAATGGAAAGTTATGAGGAGGTGAAGCATATAATATCCAAAAAGGGAAATAGGGCTGTTGTTATCAGACAGAGAGAAAAAGCCCGACAGACAATAGTGGACTGACTGAATGCGTAAGGATTTAAAAAGAGTCACTCCACAAGTTGTACACTCTGTTTTATTTGCTTTTAATATGCTTGTTTTAAGTGTTGGTTGTATTGCTGTATCTGTTTTTATGTGCTAAATGTGCTGGTTTTACTGTAAAGTGTCTTTGAGTAGCCTGTAAAGCACTATATAAATAAAATGTATTATTGTTTACTATGCCTCAAAAGTAAGCAGAGTGAATTAATGTTCCTTGGGAAATTTACCCTAAGGACAAGGCTTAATTTCAAACCCTTATTCATAATGCGAGAATATGTTTTACAACCATATGCACCAATCTCAATAAGCTATGACTAATTGTAAATATCTTTCTACAATTAATGTTCATACGGAACAAACATGACTGGACAAAAACTAGAAAAAGAAGTAGCCTAAGTGACATCAATACACACTGTAAGCATATCTGTAAAACAATGTAGCCTATTATTATTCATGTTTTTTTTTCTCACTCCCAAGCTCGAAGAAGACAAGTGACAGCACCAAAATAAAAAGATTAAGAAGCTTTGTGGCATTCCAACACATTCTCACTCCCATCTCGTAAAATACAGACGTTTGGTCAGGTGCCATTGTCGTTGTTATTGACGCTAAAAGTCTCCTTTAGAGTCCGCTGCACGGTGTGGGAGGATCCCCCTGCCTCCCCCCGCCTCTCCAGGTTGCACGGGGCAAATTTCAAGGGGAGAGCAGCGGAGGAAAAGTCTATTGTCCCACTTTATCTCTGGTGCCAGTGCAAACATTTCTTACCATCTAAACAACTGCAATACAAGGATTTAAAACAAACTTGTGACAGCAATAGTGACAAGTAGGCTAATGCATCGTGCACATGTGCACAACACATTCAACGACAAGACAACGGAATAAATAAATTAAAAATGTTTATTTCGGATCAGAGCGGCAGCTGATTTAACACATAAGACTCCAGGATTAATCTTAGCCTGGCTATTAGCCTGCTCTGGAGCAGGCTAGCTGCAAAGAATAAATCTCCATGGTTACTTGGCTGGGTTTAATTCAACCTGCTTTTGTGCAACCAAATCAAAGCTAAATTCATCCAGGATAACTTGAATATCCCGGCTTAATCCCTTATCCTGGTTTTGTGCAACAGGCCCCAGGTCAGAGAGCATGAGCAAGTCAATAATTAGTTATAGTCATAGCGCCACCTACTGGCAACAGGAAGTAAGCCCTGACGAAAATCATTTGATTTACCAGCAATAATTTTGCAAACACTTGACTCAAAACACAAATTTAGTGAATACTTACTTGCAATTTGTGGACAGACATCCGGCAAACTACCGAACATCGTTGCCATTAGATTTACTAAATCTATTGATATTCTAATAATTTGATGCAACTCAGAATGTAAATAATAGTTAATAAGTAAATAAAAGCCTTTGAACATATGAAAATTATATTTTTGTCATTGTTCATCAAAATGTCAGAACTTTAAAAAATCCTGAATTAACTATTTGGACTGCGAAGTCTGAAGCATGCTGCACGTGTTAATTAAATTAAATTGTGTAATGTATTCTTTATAAAATTATAAATTAAATTTATTTGGAGCCTTATTTTCTTATATATGCGCCAACGCATATTTTCTTTAAGCTGCACATGCTCTTATTGAGCTAAAGGAACCAAAAAATAATAATTTTGAATACTTGTACATTGTTGTGACAAGCAGAACATTTCAGTATTGAGACCCAAAGTAATTAATTCCACATTAGATGTGAAAAAAAGCCTTAATTTATTAGGAAAGAGAAGAGCAGACACCAATGAGGTGATGTCACTCCGAGGCCCAGCTCCCCACAGGACAACTGTGAGGAGAAATGTGTGGCTGTTGTCTTTATTCCTCTGAACATTTCACCTGTGGAAACTGTGAATTGAACCCAAATCCTTTATTATTGTGGTACTAGTCTATATCCACGATATTCCACTCTCGGGATTGCTCCGTTGCCGCCGAGAATTCCACCGGATGTCCCACTTTTGTTGATTTATGAGGACTATGGTTAGTGCTCCTCAGATCTCTGCAGGGTAAATCCAGACAGCTAGCTAGACTCTAAGTTTTCTGTTGCACGACTAAAACAACTTTTGAATGTACACATTTTCCACCAAAACAAGTTCTTTCCCGAGGCTATTTCACAGAGGCACCGTTGCTCCATCCGGTGCATAGCGCCACCCATGACGATTGTGATTGGTTTAAAGACATGCCAATAAACCAGAGCACGTTTTTTTTCCCCATCCTGGAATGCAGTGTAGACTAGCCAGACCCTCCTTCGCAGCGCTGTGGAGGAAGGTCTGGCAATGCGAGACTATTGTGGAACTAGTCTGGACAGGATGTCCCTCCCCTTCCACTATCTCTGTTATCTATTTTGCAAGGGAATTGTCGCTGCATCATATAGTTAATCAAGGAAACTTGTGATTGGTTTAAAGAAATACAAAGAAGCCACAGTTTTGTTCCTCTATCACTGAATAGATAAGGGATGTACCCAGACATCCACAACACTGACACAGCGCTGTGGAAATACTGTAGGTCTGGCAATGCAAGGCTACGGTGGTATTAACCTTTGAACCCGTAACATATGCACAAGGATGTTTTATCAGATATGAATAACAACGTCTTTACAATAACATTTGGCTTGGATTTAAAGGGTGGAGCTTGTTAATCAGTGTCGTCTCTTACTGATTACATTTAAAAATAATGTCCACATAGGATTGATTTGATTTATAGTCACTGTGTGCCCAAAGTAATTCTGTAGTCTTCTCTGTATTAATACAAGAATAGCACATCTGTTCAACTGTCTGCATAAATATTTTAGTTTTTACATTAAATCCCTTGTTGGTCATTCTGCTCACTCTGTGCTGGAAAATCTCAACTGCTATAAAGCTTTTACAAGAAATATGTGTCCTTTGTGCATCTTGGTGCTTGCAGGCCAAATATAATCTTTGGAAAGTAGATAAGGCTGCTCTAAAAGTTTGCATATTTGTGACATTATGCAATATATATATATATATACAAGACTTGTTAAAAGATTGTCTATCAAAACGAAACAAACTATTTTAGCCCATTTAAAACAGGTAAAACAATTTATACAGAGTATAACCACCTACTCTTTGTGACAATTAATCAAAAGACTTGTAAAGTTAAAAGGGCATGGTTGTAATGGTGAACCCACAGCCAATTATCACCAACTCTGCAGCTCTTCAGCATTTTGAAGCAACTTTTTGCTAGTTGTTTGAATTTTAAAGCCCATTTCCATATTTTCTATGGTACAGTCTCAGCGCTCTTATCAATCTGGTTTCCAGCAGGCAGCTGTTTTTTAGTAAACAAGCTCTTATAAATCCACTGTATGCTACCTGCCCTGGGCAGTACATCAGTACTGTCAGTGTGTCTCAGACCAACACTGTCTATAGATTGACCAGATTATATATATATATTTTGTGACTTCTTCTCCCATCCTGTAGGGAAAACAGGTTATTTTACTGTGTAGTATTAATATAGATATGTATAACTGTTGGTTCAGTCAGGAACACTCTCGTCATAGATTTAACCATTTATTGCAACAAATGGAAATACAGTTATACTTGGTGATGAAGGCTCTGTTCTGATGATGCTCACTGGATCAGCCAAGCCGCATGCTAAGATGACAGGGAGCACAATGCTGAGACGACCCCCCCTGTACACAAGAGTAGGCCCAATCCAAGACATAGTTATGATGATACCCAAAACCGGGAAGGTGGAGGCTGGGGTGGTGGAGGTAAGCTTTGCCAGCAGCAGCGGTGTGAGGCTGCACTGGAGTAGCAGGAAGCAGTGAGGAATAGGGCGACATTTAAATGGACCACTTATGTGAAAATTGCTGTGATTGGTTGTCTCAATTAGGCCTATGACTTCCGTGTCCTGCATGAACTAACGCAATGCTTAATTAATAAGCAGCGAAATTACATTTTAGTGTTTAATTACATAGAATTAGTTATTAAAATGGACGTTGTGTTAATTCATTTTTTTCACTTCAGGCTGTGGTGCGTTTTGCTCAGATTGTTTTATTTTGTTATGTTTTCCTTTGTCTTTTAACGCACTTTAACAGATTTTATGTTAGTCCCTGATGATCATATCTGTCAGGTTGCCCTGTAGGAGAAAAGGCAGGACATAAAGAAGGAGTAGAGCAGTGTTAATAAAGCATTTGGCTGTTGTTTAAGTGGATGCTCCGTATCAAGTAGGCTATTCAACCAGGCTCTGTAATAACACAGTGTATCAGATTTTATGTTAGTCCCTGTTGATCTGTCAGGTTGCCGTAGAAAAGGCCGGGAGGGCCTTTAGAAACAAGCGAGAAAGAGGCAGTAGAGGATTTTAATAAAGTGTTTGGCTGGTGTTTAACTGGATGCTCCGTGTGCATTTATTATTTTGTATAAAACCTAGTTAGGCGAACCTTTGAACAGCGAGTTACAGCACTAATCAGAAGCAGCGCTCCTAAATCTCGGGACCCAATGTCTATTTTTGCACCGCCCGCACCCACCTGCAGCAAGTTTAGAACTGCCAGCTCCCTTGAAATTTGTGTTGGGTCCCGTGTGTGAGTGTTGTAATTTGATTGGTGTCTATGCATGTCAAAAAGTCAGGTCAGGTCAAGTCAATTCAATTTATTTTATATAGCCCAATATTACAAATCACAAATTTGCCTCATGGCGCTCTACAATCACATGGAACACACTGTGCTTAGACGCTCAATTCGGATATGAAAAAACTCCCCCATAAAACCCCCAAAATCAGGGCCTTGCAAGCTATGTTCCCATTAGGCCTATCACGCAATGGTTCTAGGGCCAAATGATTGTGAAGTAGTTATACAGCAAGCCACCTGATTTATGTGGCATGAGTGCTTTTTATTACTGCCTAACAGTACTGTGTATCCTTGTGACTGTTTGGTAACCAGGGAACTCGTTAACTTCAGATGTACTTAGAACTTAGAAACTTAGAAATGTCCGGGAACACCACTAAAATATTAAGGCGTTAGCTGCAAGTGTAAAAATAGGATGTTTTTGATACTGAAAATGATGAAAACGGAGAAATAAATGGCCACTTATTATCTACAGTTCAATGGCTGGAATTGAAAAGCTTCTGCCTGGTCTTTTTCATACTCTTATTTACACTGTGTTTAACATAGGCCAGGGCCGGTCTGGAATCATAATTCAGGCTAAAAATCGTTCCAACTGAGGCCACACTGGATGTTCACAGACTTTATTTATATTACTGTTGCTTTAATTCAAGGGCAACGGTGATGCACGATTTTCTATTTTCCATTCTATTTCCAAAACAATTATTGTTTTGGAAGGCAGGAAAAGTTTCTGTGTGCTATTATGGCACAGAAATGTGTTACACATGCACCCTAAAACAGAACATAAACCATAAAGCCATACCTAAAGTGGCCTTCCATATCTAACAATGTTCAATTGCATTAAAGCTGAGAACACATATTCGAAAGATGTCTGACTGACCTGGTCTGACCGAGTTCCTTCACTTCCTTGTGAACATTACTTTGTCTGCATCTCAGATCCACACTTTTCTTCCCGACATTCACCGACTTTTTAATTGTATGGAATCTGTTGTCAGTAGCCAGAAACCAGTTTTCACAGCTGTCACATCAAGACCAGTCTCACTTTTAGCATCAAATCTGAGAGTGATCTTTTGACCAAAAATGGAAGTATAATTATCCAATCAGAAGGCCAATATATTGACTCTCCTTATACTGTAGCTCTGTTTTCGTCTCCCCCAAGTCCTGAAAACCAATCGGACTCTTTAGCTGTTAAAGCTACAGAGTAGAATGCAAAACATGTTTTATTTTATTACATTACATTACATTACATGCCATTTAGCTGACGCTTTTATCCAAAGAGACTTACAATTAAGTGCTTTCAACTGTGAAGTTCAAACTCGAGACAACAAGTAGTAAGTGCAAGTACATTAGCTTTAAATAAGCAAAGCTAGAAAGAGACATGAAAGTGCAGGTTCAAGAATTTTTTTTTTTTATAATATTTTTTGGATGTATTATATATTTTTTCAAACCCAAAAAGTGTTTGAGGTCTAGAAAAGCCAACAAAGTAAACAGTGGTTGCGATGTAAACCGGTCAGAAGGAAGCTAAGCACAGCACAAAATATAAAAATTTGATGAGCGTCATGCAGCCCATTGTGCTATATGGTAGCGAAGTATCCACTAAGTCATCAGAGCTATACACGTTGAGACAAACATCTAAAAGATCCTTTTCATGCAGAATTCTGCAGATACATTTTAAAACAAATGCATGTAGAGCAAAATTAGGTAGATACTATAATTGACATTCAAAAGAGAAGGCTCAATTTTTTTAACCACCTGATATCCAGCTCCAGAGACTCCCTCCACTCCAAAGCCCTCCAATCTCAAGCGCTGAGCCCTGAAAAAAGTCCCCAATGTCAGCTGATACAGAGGCTAACTTCCCCCTCTCAGACACACTGACGAATTGAATTAATAAGTAGTTCTACTGTCAGAGATAGAAAGCAGAGACAGATCCTAACAAAGTACAGGCTAAGTTACCACAACCTGGCAATCAAAACAGGAAGACAAAAAATAATTGCAACCAAAAGAAAAATGTGGTCACTGATCTCACAAAAACCCGCACACACACACACACACACACACACACACACACAAACACAAACACACACAGACACATGTAAAAAAAAAATAAAAACTCAGATTTTAAAGAGCTGAATGACCTCTCAAATCTAAAAGTACTCCTGGTACAACATGACATCATGACTTCGCGTAAACATACACACCCACTTTCTTAAGCCAAGTGGTGTGTTATCTGTACGCATTTTGAGCTATCCGCGTGTATGTCATACATGCCATTTCATGAGATCAGTCTGCCTGGTAGAAAGAGACAGGGCATATCTTGCTGCCCAATTTGTATCAACATGCCACACCAAGTCCATCATCAATGCAAGGAATGTTGCAAGTAATAAAGACTAAAATGTACCATTACCTTGCCATTATGTCCATCCTTGTACATTTAACAGAGTGTAATAACTACAAAGATATTAAATAAAAATGGAGTCTGTGCTCATCCACAGCTTCTTAATTCGATTAGAGGTCATGTCTAACTTTAAGTGTCCACATACCGTTTCACTATCACTGTTTATCCATCACAGGCCCTGACTATCGGAGGCACCAGGGGTACCAGCTGATTGGCCCGGAGTTGCAGACCAGTGTTAACCCTTGGAGACCCGCGGGGAAGCTAGCAATTTTGGCCGACATTACTGTCTTTACGAGGCTGTAGCGGCTCCGTTAAAACTAGAGTGAAGATACTGGTATCACATAATACAAGACGATCTGAGGAAAGTTGCATGCTGGGGTCCCTTGGAATTGCATAAATTAAGAATGTCTGGGGAACTAAGACTCGTGTGCATTCAATGAGCTTTGCAGTGACTCCAATCCTCAGAATGTTCTTGAAACTTGACCTCACTGTTTGAAAAGACCTGACCTCCAGGATAATCACAGCCTCATGAACCTTTACAACCACAAACTCAAAACCTAGGGCATTCAGAAGATGTATTGCTTCCCTAGGTATATTGTCTATAAGAGGGTTTCTTAGCAGTTTCCAGAACAGAAGTGCTTGCCATCCAATCGCCAAAAAGTTTTTTCTTTCAGAAATCTCCAAATGTCAAAAGTGTTTGATACAAAATCCGATCATGGATTTTTCTATGATGTTCCTCAAGGTCTTAATGTGGTATTTTACAAGGATTTCTGACAATTTTTATTGGATCTTGAGTAGTAAAAAATGGTTTAATGTATATATGTTAACATAAGTAACAGTTTATTTTTGTTATCCACAACCGTCACATCAAGACCAGTCTTCCTTTTAGCATCAAATCTGAGAGTGATCTTTGGACCAAAGATAGAGGCATACTTATCTAATCTCTGTAATCCAGTTATTGCATCATTTCCCTTATACAGTGTTCTTCCACAGAAATTCTTGTGTGCCACTTTATCTAATCACTACTGGCTCCAGAGAATTGCAGTGCCTATTGTACATTTTATTAATGTTTTACCTGCCAATTTCCTTTCACAATCACATGCTGATGTGTCTGGCAGACTGACTAGTAGACATCACATATGGATCTGTTTCCAGGACACATACGAATTAATTTGGATTCCTTGACAATCAGTCAGCATCTTGTCTCATTTGTTTACTTACTGTCAGTGCCTTTAACTCTTGTTCTATTCACGAATATCAAATTGGAAAACAGATATTGTAGATCTTGAGTTTTCGTCTCTTAGTTTCCTTGTATTTTGCAAAAAAACATTTATGATTAAACTAGTTATTCTTTATGTTTTTATGGACGCGACCATGTCATTTATTTACAGTAAAAATCTAACATGATAAAAAATGAATCATATAGTCAATAACCATCAATGGCTATATCTCTGCTGGTGAAAAGACCATGAAAATGACTTGGAATGAATATAGTGTTTCGATGAATTAACAAACTTTAAATTAGTTTATGATCAAACTTGTATGTCAGAAAGCTTCTTACTGTACCCGGGTTCGTGTAACGCTTATCAGTTCAATTTTCTAAGCACAAACAGACATTTGGAAAAACAGAAAAATGGGTTAAAATATCCAATTTTTTTATTTTTTTCTGCCTGGACAAACCTTTTTCTCCTATTTTCTGTTTATATTCAGAGGATCAGAAATATAGAAAATTACAAAATTACATCTGGGCTTCAATTATTCAATACTACAATGATATTCTCTCCCTCATTCCACCTAGTTACCAACGATTGGTTAGCTAGTCTCCTGGGTGTGTCTGGATGTGTTTAGGTGGTCATTGAATAAGACTCGGGGCAGTCATGGCGACGCTGGATAATTACGAGAATATAATTCCGAATCTTGTTGAGAAGAGGGGAGATGAATGTTCGGATGGTGAATGAATGAACAACACACAGCACAGCAACACAATCTCTTTTTTTCTTTTTAGTCTGACCATCTCAGCGCCACCTTTTCCTTTTCTTTTTTGGCTTTCCACCATTAGGCAGCGGATGGTGTTGCTAAGAACTTGCAATGTAGGCTATAACTTGTATCAGACCGGGCCTCGAAACAAAGTCCCGACTCTCCCGGTTGCCACTCCGCCTCTGAGTGGTCCTGTGTATGGGCGGAGGATGACACTTTAAATATAGACACTAGGCAATCTTGATTCAATTATGTGCTGGATATTGACAAGCGTTTCACCTCTCGGTGAACGCTGAATGTTTTTGTATATTCGACTTCCAACACGTTATCCATTCTCTTTCTGTCTTTAGGTCTGGCTGCTGTGCTCTAGTGGGGGGCAGGGCAGGGCGGAGCTAGGCAGAAAGAGGGCGAGAATACCATTGCAGTATTGAATAATTGCAGCCCAGACGCAATTTTGTAATTTTCTAAATTTCTGATCCTCTAAATAAAAACAGAAAATTGGAAAAACAGGTTAAAGATCCAATTTTTTAATTTGTCAAGACGGAAAAAAATTGGATATATGAACCCATTTTTCTGTTTTTCCAAATGTCCGTTTGTGCTTAGAAAATTGAACTGATAAGCGTTACACGGACCTACCTAGACTACAGTTTTAAATATTTTGAAAATGTCATATCAAATCCAATGACAATGATATCATTTATTTTAGTTCATTTTGTTTGAGATTTGTATCTCTTTATACAGTAGTAGTCTGCATTGTCAGTGTCGAAGTCAGCCACTTCCATGCTGGAGTCAAATGGCATGCACATGCACAAGGAATTCACAGTAAACAACGTATACATGCATTAGACAAAATTCAGGAGACATGAGCTGGCGCAGGCGCACACTGCACGCAATTTGTTTTACAGGAAATAGTCAAATAAATGATAAATGCAAAAAGAACATTACTTAATCACAATAAACAATGAATATACAACCCAGTCTCGCGGCAGTTTGTGAAATGTTCACGTTATTTAATCTATTGATTCGTGTACACAGACACGTTTATCTCGTTTTTGTTGTGGTGGTCAGCATGTATTTTGAACTAATGTATTTCAATGGAAAGCATCTTTCGTGATCACAGCACGACTATGGTAGCAAGTAGTATGAAATGCCGAAAATCCACGCAGGGAGGTTGGTTGGGGTGGTGGATAGGTCAAACAACACAGGACTTTCACCCTGGAGACCGGGGATCGTGTCCCGGCGTGTGACGTGGCCTTTCCCTGTTCTTCTTTTCCTAAACACAACCGTCCCGTTGTTGTCGCGTGTTCCCCACAGACCGCGGATCGTGTCCCGGCATGTAACGTGTCCTTTCCTCATTCTTCTTTTCCTAAACGCAACTTCCGTATAGATGCTTCCCATTATGTGCTGACCACCACAAAAACAATTACATAAACGTGTCCGTGTACACAAATCAAAACCCCAATAGAAAATAATGTGACCATTTCACGAAATTGCCGTGAGACCGTGTTGGAATATAACATGTTACAGGTTGACGCACTGTTGTCATTGTCACTCATCACCATCTTGTGAAACCAGAGGACACCCTGGACATCTATATCTGGTTCCAGGCAAGTTGCATTATTTATTTTTTAAAGTTGATAGCTGATGGATAAAATACATGTAAACAGCTTTTACTTCCACGTCTACAGGAAAGTAAAATATCTGCTCTGAAGTGTGCCAAGAGTTTAACTTCCTGCTTGGCTCCAGCCTTTAACTCCATTCAAACAAAGCTGTTTTATTTAGTTATCTTAACCTCCTTTCTTTCTTTTTTTGTAATTTGCCAATTGAGTCTCGGTCTCAGTTTTTTAAAAGTCATGAGTTCAAAATGTTGCCGTTTGCCCTCTCATGATGTCTTTCATAATGTGTAACTGATATTATTTCATGGTTCTCTTAGAAACTTAAAATTTAGGAAGTATTTATTAACACTGTTGAGCTCTCATGGCTGACACATTTTTTTTTTTATGTCATGTTGAGGTCGGGCCATTGCCTGTGGACAGGCAAACAAGTTTGGTGGTTCTTAACTTGAATCTACTAATAGTAACTTCACTGTATGCCCTGATCATATGAACAGAATGGTTATTTTATTTAAACAAAAACAGATTGAATGTGATGTGCAGACTGTGAAGCTTCAAGTTAGCCCCATAATAACTGAATTGCACTCTCGACTTTTGACAAAGAATCTGCGGTAGTGGTAGGAGCATATCGTTTTTCATGTGACAACATGACATCATGACTTCGCGTAAACATACCCAACCACTTTCTTAAGCCAAGTGGCGTGTTATCTGTACGCATTTTGAGCTATCCGCGTGTAAGTCTACGCTGCATACAGTGGACGTAAACATACACGCCACGTGGCGATAACACGCCATGTGGCGTGTTATTGCCACGTGACGTGTTATTGCCACGTTACGTGTTATTGCCACGTTACGTGTTATTGCCACGTGGCATGTTATCGCGAGAAGAAAGCAACGTTTGAGTTTAGGAAACTTGAGACACGGGTTGGGTTTAGGAAAAGAAGAACCGGTTGGGTTTAGGAAAAGAACAACGTGGTTGGATTTAGGAAAAGAAGAAAGCGACGGTTGATTATATGAAACGTGACACGCAAGACACAATCCCCGGTCTCCTGGGTGAAAGTCCTGTGTTTTACCCATTCTCCACACCGACCAACCTCTCTATGTGGATTTTCGCCGTTTCATACTACTCGCTACGGCATAAATTTGCATGCAATCGCAAGGTAATGTAAGTCAATGGAGGCCAAACGGCGTTGATAAACACTCTAAAAAGCAAGTATGCGTCTTGATAACACATCAATAATGGCATACGAATTGGTGTGTTATACGCCATTTCATGAGATCAGTCTGCATGTCAAGTCGCAGAGTAACGGCAGTTTAGAAAAAAAAAACTGTGCAACTGTGTCCATAGTGCCTTGCTCAGACAGATCATTTATTACCCCGCCCACAAAGCTCTGATTGGATCAATTGTTTTTCCAAAGTGGGGAAATAGCATCGCAATCAATAATAGCATAGCAATCAATAAGCACATCATCAGACGCTGATACATCAGATATTGCCAGTGTTTTAGAACCAGGCTGCAGCTTCGATGGACTTTAGTATTACTTGACTTGCCCTCATCCACTGGAAGATGTTGCAAATCCCTTACGAATTATCTGTTCATTTAACAGTTCAATCTTGGTTTCATCAGACCAGAAAATCTTGTTTCTCACAGTCAGAGTTGTTGCTTTTTTGAAAATCCAAGGAGACTTTCATGCGTCTTTCACTGAGGAGAGGGGTTTACTACTGGAAGGCCACAGTGCTCTAGAAATTTAATGCATCAGATTTCTTTTTTATGTTATCTGTGTATCAACACAATCCTGTCTCTGAGCTCTGTAGGAAGTCATTGTTAGCTGTGAGACCTAATATAGACAGGTGGGTAACACTTTACTTGAAGGTATTTAGATAAGAGTGACATTACACTGTCATGAACACATGACACAGTCATGACACGTGAACCCTAGCCCTAACTCTAACCCTAACCATAACTTGTCATGACAAAACCGAATGACACTTACTAGAAGAAGCATTTATGACTTTTATAATGTTTATGACACGTTCATGACAGTGTCTTGTCACTCTTATGTAGATACCTTCAAGTAAAGTGTAAGCGACAGGTGTGTGCCTTTCCAGATCATGTCCAATCAATTGAAAAAAACAGGTGACAATCAATCAAGAAATGGGAGGCTTTTAGAATAAGGCTGCAACATTACAAAATGTCAGAAAAGTGAAGGGATCTGAATACTTTCTGAATGCACTTCTATCTGAACAGTCTGCATCAGCTCTCAAGTGAATGCTTACATTTCAAGCTAAAAGCTGAGCTCATGAGATGTCGTCTGGTTGTAGGTATGGAGTTATATTCCTATCTTTAATCAAGAGCGCATTCTTTCAATTTGAGAGCATTTCTCACTGATATTACGTTCAGATTTTGTAATAATTTCCCTCAAAACCTTGCTCTCACACTCAAATAGTCACTGCTTGCGCTTGGATTTGCGCTGCTTGTGCTCAAAGTTTGTGCTCGCGCTTGGATTTGCTCTGCTTGTGCTCAAAGTTTGTGCTCGCGCTTGGATTTGCTCTGCTTGCACTCAAACTTTCTGCTTGGACTCAGATATGTTGTTGTTTGGACAGATTTCCTGCTCTCAGCTTTGAACCTTCTCCTCGCACTCAGGCTGATTCTGCTCACTTGCAAAGTTTCTGCTCTCGGATTTCTCCTGCGCGCTTGGATTTTTTTTGTGTTATAACCCTGTCAAAAGTCAACAACCAATAGAATGCCAGCTGTAGTGTTGACCAATGAAATGATCCCAACCCCGTTGAGGGTGCGTTCACTTTACTTTAGAACGTCTGTTGAGGGCGGCTGCACTGTAACCTGACTGTAACCAAGTTTATATATCCCCGCGCCGTTTATAGCTTTATTATAAGTATATGTCAACAATGTGCACATAATGGTCGACGCACTTTCACCTGCACCCGTCAGGAAATGGGAGAAAGCTTTGAAGTGGGACGTATGAAGTTATGTCCACAACTAGAGGGTGAGTAACATAACTTAAGCACCTAGCTAGCTAGCTAGCATATGGCCTAGCTTGATGTACAGAAACAAATAGAGGTGGTTTAATGTACCTAAACAATGATCAATGATTACCAAATTTCTCTCTCATATTGCTCCTCATAATCACTGAAAACTGTCAAAAAACCTAACCCAAAGTCCAATTATTATGGACGTTATGTGACTGATAACTGATTGATATCTGATTGATCATTGTTAGGTACATTAAGTTACCACGTTAAGCTTTTTCACGTTAAGCGTTAGAATGTCCCGGCTGCTGTTGAGGGAAACTGTAGTCTATAACTTCCTGAGCGACTGATCGTCCATTTTTGCCCCCTTTACATAATAAATATGGCTATGAAATGGAACATGAAATACATAAATGAGGCAATACATATATAGGCATTAGTCATTATAGTTCAATAGCCTAAATACATATGTTTTACTTATATTTATTTCCGGGGACTTTTATTTATTCCGTCTATTTATATGCACGTTATATTCAAAGGAAGTTTAGTTATCTCACAGGCTCAGACTAAAAGCAGCAGCAAGCCTGCCTGACATCAGTGCATAGCATATCACTGCAAAGTAAATAAAATATGAATAAATCACGAAGCGGTAGATTCCCAGGTCAGCGCGAGCGTGCACGCAGCTCTGCAGACGGACCAGAGTCAGTCAGCACCGGGGGAGCGAACCGCGGGGACCAAGCTCACAAGGCTGGTAGCTAGCTGCTAGCTAGCTGCAGCAGCTAATGTTAGAATATTAGACCCAGCACCGGAGGTCTGATCCCCATGATTTAAAACGAAAATCAAATAACCATTTGTTTTTAATACCTGTTTATGAAATAAAAATCAAAAACGAAAAAGTGAAAATACACGGACCCAGTCTGTTAAGTACAATTTCACCACTAATAAAACAGATCTAGAGATGATATGCTTTATTTGCAACTTAAATGTTATTTTTTAATTAATACAAAGCAAACTGAGCAGAAAGAACAAGTATTTTGTTTGTTTGTTTCTCTTCTTCCAGGTGTGACTGAAGTACCCCTGTTGAGCTGCATCACAGCTGCACTATGTGCATGGACCTGTGCCAGTCAGCACATTACTCACCTGTGTGCAGAGGACAGGCAGCAGTAGCACAAACCAATAAGGTTGGCAAGTCTGATAATAATGCAATTGTAAAAATAATAATAATATAATAGTAAAATCATGTTACATACACTTATCATTTATGCTTCTTGCTTAAATTCACAGGGTGCACAACCAGGCCTGGGAGAGAAAATTACTGATGTCCACAAAACCAAATCAGAGAAGGTAAGATAGTAATGATGTTAAAGCAAGCTATGTACACCTAATATATAACGTGTTGATGTCTATGAATCTGTCTTTAATAGGAGCATACTATACAAAGACAACAGTGGAGAGTTCCTGGATCGGTCTGTCCTCAAAGTGCCAGAGATCTACAAGGACTTCACCCTTTTCTGCACCATCAGTGTATAATCAAAGTGATAAAAGAGAGAACAAATTGTTTTCTCTGTTGACATGAATAGGTGCCTGTAATGTCTGCCCATATATTCAATCAATTCAATAAATGTTGATAAGTATCACTGATATTTCTTAAATCGTAGTAGTTTTCAGAGCAATAAGATACAGATTATTAAAACCATGTTCACATTTGCAACAAATTAAAACCCTGATCAAGGCAAATTGTTTTTCATGTTCCATAACATTTATAAAAAAACAATCACAATTAAATTTACTAGAGCTGACACTTGGTAAATAGCGTTTTTAATTTTACAAAACAATCAAAACAGTAATTCATAACAAATTGCACAATATTTGACACAAAACCTTAAAAGTGTATGGTTCATACTACGGTGAAGCAGTACAATGTGCCTATAGGATTTACTGTAGCAGGAACATTGATATTGGCAAACAGATGACCCAGGTTCAGGTGAGTTTGTGAGCAGGGTTATGAATAAAGATAAGATAAGCCTAGTGTTCACAAGACGGATGATTCAAGTATGGCAACACAAATTAAGAATAATTCAATTAAATAGGAGGTATGTACAATTAGTAGAAGATAAATTAACTATACAAGAGCAATTAAGGTAAAGTTATGAGGTGACAAGCTAAAGTATAGTCAATAGCATGGAGTCAAGTCAACAGTGTACACCAGAATAATATATACTGTGATTAAGTAATGATACTTACTGTTGTCTGTACTAATATAACAACACAAAAAATAATATAGTGTTTGATGCAGTATGGAGAACAACCAAGTCCCATATGAACCCAAGAGACTTTAAGTGCAGCTGTTGATGATGTTCACTACAAACAAAACTTGCAGATGGTTGTAGTCTGTAGCCAGTCATACAGTAGGTAGATCTGGAGCAGATGGTTGTAGTCTGTAGCCAGTCATACAGTAGGTAGATCTGGAGCAGATGGTTGTAGTCTGTAGCCAGCCATACAGCAGGTAGATCAGGAGCAGATGGTTGTAGTCTGTAGCCAGCCATACAGCAGGTAGATCTGGAGTAGCAGGGTGAATTCTAGCTATCATGGGTTGGTGATATGACACACAGATCAACAGGGGTCAAACCCCTCAGCCCCACCTGGATGAAAAAAAAGTAAAACATAATACTTGTTTTTTCAGTTCAGTTTGCTTTGTATTAATTAAACAAATAACTATAGCTATTTAAGGAGCAAATAAGAAACCATATCATTTCTAGATCTGTTTTTATTATAGTGATAAAATTGAACTTAACATTACAACGTTTTATACAGATTGCTATGAATCTATTTTCAAACTAATGTTATATGAAGGAATGAAGACTAAATTCTGATGAACAACACACACCAGTGATGCAAAAACTGACACAAACAATCCAGTTTCTTGTGTTCTTTCAGTTATATTATAGTTTAGGTTTTACTACTGGCTCTAACATGAAATTAGCCAAATCCCAGGAACATGGTTAACCAAACGAGGAAAAAATACAAAGTAGGGTCATCACATATACACATACTGTCCGTCATATGTCGTTCAATCTAGCTAGCTATACAATAAAGAACATATATTTGTTTCTGGACCATACCTGTCAAGTATCCCGTTTTGGCCGGGAAAGTCCCGTATTTTACCCTTCTTTCCCGCCGTCCTCCCGTATTAGTATTTTCCCGTAAATCTCCCGTATTTTAACCTGCGTTATTAAAAAATAATACCCCGGGTCCGAGCGGAGTAAAAAAACAAAAACATTCCCAATCTGAGCTCTGTCACTAGCCTCGCGATAACGTGCACACCTGCAGTAGCCTACTACAGGTACTGTAGGTGGCAGTTGTCGCGAGTTAGTGTGTGAGGTCAGATGATGAGTGACGGATGATGGACGCTTCGACAGAGACGGTGCGCTGCCAAAACTTATGAAGGCTTTACTATGCATTCCCCATAGCAATGCAAGTTGAGAAAGGGTGTTTAGCATGGTACGAAAGATTGTTACAGAGAATAGGATGACGTTAGACAACAGAACTGTTTGCGCTCTACTCTCATGTAAACCACTCTGTAAACCACTCTGGCCCAGCCCACAAATACACTCAAACAAAACAGTCTTAAAGAATGCAAAGTCTGCAACAAATTTATACAATAACTCACTAAAAGAGTAAAGAAAAGTTATGTGAAATGAAAAGAAAAACTGTAAAAGAAAAGCAATATGAAATGAAAAGAATGTGTGGAATGAAAATAAAATGTAAAGACAAGCAATGTTATAAATTGTAAATTCTTTCAGCATGCTTTTTAGCTTTCTTGTACACCTGTCTTAAAATGTAAGGGATACTGGAGCTTGGTTGGGGTGGTGGGACTGCTTGCGGTGGGCGCGGGAAAAATTTCCCTTATTTTCAAATCCAAAACTTAGTATGTTCTGGAATAATATATTAATTGTATATATGGTGTGTTTGTTACTGTAGTGTGGACATAATTATGTCCCTAATTTCTTTTGATTTTTTTTATATATAAACTTGGTTACAGTCAGGTTACAGTCAGGTTACAGTGCAGCCGCCCTCAACAGACGTTCTAAAGTAAAAACGCCACCCTCAACGGGGTTGGGATCATTTCATTGGTCAACACTACAGCTGGCATTCTATTGGTTGTTGACTTTTGACAGGGTTATAACACAAAAAAAATCCAAGCGCCGGGAGAAATCCGAGAGCAGAAACTTTGCAAGTGAGCAGAATCAGCCTGAGTGCGAGAGAAGAATTCAAAGCTGAGAGCAGGAAATCTGTCCAAACAACAACATATCTGAGTCCAAGCAGAAAGTTTGAGTGCAAGCAGAGCAAATCCAAGCGCGAGCACAAACTTTGAGCACAAGCAGCGCAAATCCAAGCGCGAGCAGTGACTATTTGAGTGTGAGAGCAAGGTTTTGAGGGAAATTATTACAAAATCTGAACGTAATATCAGTGAGAAATGCTCTCAAATTGAAAGAATGCGCTCTTGATTAAAGATAGGAATATAACGCCATAGTAGGTATTCCAAACTTATATGACTCATCTTTCTACCAAATATGATCTTCTAGTTTCACATGCTAGTTGGGATCAACGGAAGTACATTTTCAGGTGAATTGCCTGACATGTCCCTCACCTTCCATTCTCTGTGTGTTGCCGTTCTTAAAGGGGTGATTGAATGCAAAACCGATTTTACCCTGTCATAGTTGAAAAATGACAGTTTGGTGGGTAAATAGGACATACATAGAACCTCAAAATCCCATTGACACATCTTTCCTCTGCAAATCTCACAATTTGAAACTGCTGCTGAAAACGGGCAAATCTCAACGAGCCACCGAGTTGACGTCAACTCGGCGGCTCCTCCTCATTTGGCTCCAGAGGTGTCAAGTAACGAAGTACAATAATTTGTTACCTTACTTAAGTAGAATTTTTTTACTTCTACTCCTTACATTTTCACGCAATTATCCGTACTTTCTACTCCTTACATTTTAAAAATAGCCTCGTTACTCCTGTTTCAGTTCGGCTTTTTTTCATTCGTTCAAAACACACACACACACACACACACACACACACACAAAAAACAATCCAGATAAATCGCGCCATCCGGATAGAGTGAATTTGATTGTGGTTGGATGAGAAATATAAACATCTACCATTCCGACACCCTATTGGTTTGAGATCCATTGCACCTGCACGTGACACAAATCACGTCACACTCCAGCAAGGAAATAACAGACGTATGTAGCCTATTCTTATATACTGTCTATGACCCTAGTACTAAGATGTCCGTGGAGGACTCGAGCGAAATGTCCCAACCAAGCACCAGCGAGGAGGTTGGTAGCCAGGAAGACCAGCCAACCCTTCTACATCCATGGCCGTACCTGGAAGAATTTTTCGAAATGGTTGGATGCAAAAACAACTCCTTTCGAATGCGCTGCAAGCTCTGCGCACCCAAGAACCACGAGCTAATGGCTTTCAAAAACTCGCCCTCTAATTTGAAAAAGCATATTGAGGTAAGCTGAAAGTCTGTTAATATCAGTCGATTATTGACATAATATTGTAGTAACCTAGTAACATACTAATGGTAAATTTGCAATGTTTGCTATTGCTAGGTTACAGTGGGGTTTGTGTAGAGTATGCTATGATTCAATGTTGTAAGTTCATTTGGGCTCTGTGTGAGATCTGAAATTCGACTTTAGCCAAATGTTATCTGAGTTTATTGCTAAGTTAATTGTGCAAAGCTATAGTCTACAGCTGGTTGATAAAGCATGTGGATGTTAGGCATGATGATCCTGTCTGTGTATGAGAGTGTGCACGCCTGTGTGGGGCAGGCCCTATGGGTCCTTGTAAAGAGGTAATAAGCCCAACTATCAGCCAATTGCAGTTAAAAATGAATTTAGTCGGACTATCTCATTAATAATGCTACTTTTCAGTCATGCCAGCAGCTGCTAAAACAGCTTTAAGTGACAACATTCTGGTCTGCTCAACATAATTGCATAGACCAGTGAAACTGCTCCCTAACTTGTAGTCTGACCTTCATTCATGATACAGTGGCATTTGATACAGCGGAAGTCCTAGATAGTCTGAGCTTGTGGTTTGAGAAAAATAATATGAATCTCAATCTGTGCCTGTGCATCCATTTTCTCCACAGAAGAAACACCCCACTCGTCTAGAGAGGTACACACAACTTTCTTCAGCAGCCCTCAAAAGGAAGTCATCCAGTGAAGGTTCTTTGACCCCACCTTCTAAACAAACCAAGCTGTGGGAGACTCGAAGAGTGTCCCAGGCAAGTGTGGATAAAGTAGTCCTCAAATTCATTGTCCAAGGCTTGCACCCACCACACATTGTTCAGCAACAGGGCTTCATCGATCTTGTGCAACATCTTCAGCCAAATACAAATGTCATGACGCGCAATACTGTTGTAAACAAAGTCACAACGGCCTCTGTTGAAATGAGAAGAAAACTGAAAGCTGTCCTTAGTGAAATTGAGTTCATAGCAACAACAACAGATTGCTGGACGGCACACCGTCGCAGTTTCATTGGTGTCACTGCGCACTGGTTTAACCCCCAGACCTTGCAGCGATCCTGTGCTGCCCTGGCATGCAAGCAACTTAAAGGACCACATACCTTTTCTGCCCTGGCTGGTGCCCTAAATGATATTCACACAGAATTCAATATCAGAGAGAAGATCATTCGCACTACAACTGACAACGGATCAAACTTCCTGAAAGCCTTCAGAGTTTATGGGAAAACTGACGAGAACAACAATCCTGAACCTGTAGGAGAGGGTGATGGAGAAGAGGATGATGGTGGCCAAAACGATGATTACGATGAAGAAGAGGAAAGCACTGAGGGTGTTGAATTCGTTGATGCTGGAGCCCTGTTGGAAGAAGATGACTATTTGGAATACCAGCTACCCAAGCACCATCACTGCGCCTGCCACCTCCTCAATTTAGTGTCCACAGTTGATGCTTCAAAAGCAGAGGTCAACCCACTGTACAAGCGCATGTCAAGGTCCACATTTGCCAAATGCTCTAGCTTGTGGAACAAAAGTTCAAGATCAACCACCGCATCTGAAGTAATTGAGGACCACTGCAAACTCCAACTCGTGAGGCCTGTTGCTACAAGGTGGAATTCACTCTTCTCAGCCGTAGAAAGAATAGTGAGAATAACAACAGAACAAGGTGAAGGAGCCCTTGCAGCTGTGTGCAGTGAACTAGATACACCTAAGTAAGTGCTTGTTTTTCTGCCTTTCAGTTAATGAAGTGATTAACAATAGATTAAGTCAGTTTTATACTTTGAGTACTGTAGAACACATGTATGCACTATGCCAATATGCAGACCCCATATTTACTATGGATGTGATTTGTAGCAACACAACTATATTTCTAAAAGTCTCAGATGACAATATTTTTCCTTTTTAACTATCAGTTCCTCCAGTTGAAGGTGCTACATCAAGTAGGCTAAATGTTCCATGTTGTGTTTTTCTTTTTTTCTTTGTACAGGTTTACTCCTGTGGAACTTGGATTTCTTGCAGAATATGCGAAGACAATGAGCCCAGTTGCAAAGGCACTTTATGTTCTTCAGGGAGAAACCAGTGTGAAGATGGGATGGTTGGTCCCCACCATAACTCTCCTAAGGACCAAGCTCCAGCACCTTCACGTCACCTCCAAGTTCTGTGAGCCTTTGATTGCTGCACTTCTTTCAGGCCTTGAAAAACGCTTCGGAGGGATGCTTGCAGATCCAGAGCTGATAGCTGCAACCATTCTAGTTCCCAAATTTAAGACCTGCTGGACAATTGACGAAAATATCATCAAACTTGGTAAGTGTCTCACTTCTCAACTTCCCCTCAATTTGTGTAATTTCTATGTAGACAATGAAATTAGTTTGAAATAACATTTAATGACAAATACACACACACACACACACACACACACTCCAATACACTATAACAATACTGTCATATGGTCTAAATTGTCCTGATTTTTGTTTTTGATTCTACAGGCCTTGACTATATCAGAAGCCACTTGGACTGTCAGGCTGAGAATCACGTCAGTGAGGGCTCCCAATCATCTGAGGAAGAGGACTTCTTTTCCTCCTTGAAGAAGACCGGCCCTCTTGAAACAACCCAGCAGTTGGATGCATACCTGGGGTGCCCAGGAGACACAGTAGAGGTACTGAAGGCCTTCCCAGCTGTGTGCCGGCTATCACTTAAGCTTAACACGGCACTCCCTGCCTCAGCAGCCTGTGAAAGACTGTTTAGTGTCGCAGGACTGATCTTCAGGCCAAGAAGAGCATGCATTGGCTCAAAGAACTTTGAGAACCAGCTGCTTTTGCGGCTAAACAAAGCCTATTGGTAACTCTTTGTTGCATGTTCTCTGCTTTGATGATGTAGATACTGATGTAGATTATACAGTTGTTGTACATACAACAGGATTGAGTCCAAAGTGTTTGTTACATCTTCTAGTTAAATTTGACATTGTTGCCATTAGCTATAGATTTGACTGTAGTACATACCAGGAAGGTATCAATCAGGACGGTATCAAGCAGGATTACGAGTTATTTTTTGATGAATCACTTTGATTAATCATTCATTTTGACAGCACTTATGTATACTGTATATACACAACCATACAAGGGTAACTGTTACTAAGCCTGCCCTGGGTACACCAATTTTCTTGTCCAGTTTTGTTATCTTACATCCGTTGCCCTCACAGATTCCTGCAGCTAATCTTGGATGTACATTTACATTCAAATAAATGCTTTTGAAGTTGAAAGAAATTGAAATTTGACTTTTTGCACCATTACAATACTTATAGGCAACTATCAACATATCTTCCGCTCCATGAAACACATGTAACTGTAGTAGTACACATATATGGTTCTTTAATGTATTTGCATTGTACTGAAATGCTTTCATTTTCAATGGGCATAAATGTGGCTGAAACGGGTGCATCCCAAATTTTTCAACATTAACATTTTAATATGACATGATGTTTTTATTAAAAAAAAATTTAAAAATATGTTTTTTGGAGAGGTGTGGTAGTGCATTATTAGGCCCCTGTGGCGAGGCCTAAGCTCTTGTCCTTAATGACATTTTTTTCCCCTTACATTACTTTTACTTTTATACTTTAAGTAGTTTTGAAACCAGTACTTTTACACTTTTACTTAAGTAAAAAGCTTGAGTTGATACTTCAACTTTTACAAAAGTCTTTTTAAACCCTAGTATCTATACTTCTACTTGAGTAATGAATGTGAATACTTTTGACACCTCTGTTTGGCTCTAGTCTCTCCCTTTGTCACGCCCCAACATTTATACAACCCGGTCTCACGCCAGGTTGTGTAATAGTCACGTTATTTTAATCTATTAAGTCGTGGACAGGTTACGATTTTGACGTTTTTTTCGTGTATATGCAACGACTTTTGAATGTGTACAGGTCACGCTTTTCGAACCTGCTCTGGGGGACGCGACAACGAGGAAATGAGGCGCCACACGCCGGCCACAACAACGGGACGGGCCGCCACTCGCTGGTGTAACAACGGGACGGGCCGCCACTCGCGGGCGCGCCACACGCCGGCCACAACAACGGGACGGGCCGCCACTCGCGGGCGCAGGGGCACACAACAACGGGGAAATGAAACGCCACAATGGGGAAATGAAACGCCACAATAACGACACGGTTGGGGTTAGGAAAAAAAAAGAACGGGGAAAGGAACCGTGACACGCGGGACAAAGGAACTGCCACACGCGGGACGGGATCCCCGGTCTCCGGGTTGAAAGTCCTGTGTTTTCTGACCCATCCACCACCCCGACAAACCTCCCTATGCGGACTTTAGCCTTATCAACTACTCGCTACCGTCAGCGTTGTGGGATCACGAAATATGCTTCCCATTAAAATGCATTGCTTTCAATTTCGTAATCGGCACACAAAAAAAACGGCATTTACGTAACCTGTCCACGACTTAATAGATTAAAATAACGTGACTATTACACGACCTGGCGTGAGACTGGGCTGCATTTATATAGGCTACACAACTGACCTGAGATCTGGTAGTCTTCTGAATCTACGTTGCGCAGATCTCTGCTATTCCATTACAAAATTCACTTCTGAAACTTTTTTATGCGAGAAGTCAACTATGTAAAGCTCAAATATGGGTCGTTTTATGAAAATTGATGGCTAATTGCAATGTGTGTCGGAGTTCAGCGGCCGGTGCTGCCTGGGTTGCTACATCGGACTACCAAACGCCGTTGCCCTGACAGAGCTCCAGGGTCTGCAGCTCGATGTTCTCCCTCCCCTCTTCCTGCTAAATGGCCGGTGTGTGACTGAGAGCACGGTCAGCAAGCTTGTTACGCCCGCAATCTCTTACTGCAGGTTCCAGTTAATCTTATAATGGCTATGTGTGTTGAGTTATTTAAACAAACGATCAGGGAAATAAACACCTCTTGTCCACGAGTCTCATTGATACAGCCCGCGGTGAGCTGGAGTCCATCAATGAGAGCTAACTAGCCTCCTCCTAACGAGACCTCTGAAATTCACAAAAATGCATTAAATTGAAATCGGACAAGTGTTAGCTAAGCGTTGTAGCTGTGATATACATGCCGTGACGAAATTCATTTGTGTGTAAGTGTAAATATACTATAGTTATGCCAAAAGTGTAGCTAGCTAGCCGCAATCTTTTACCATTGTATTGAATGGGACACATAGCTAGCTAGTTGCTCCTCCTAACAAGACCCCTCACGTTCACAAAAATGCCTTAAATTGAAATCGGGCACAACTGTTAGCTTTATAAGACATTGGGGAACCTGTAATATAAGTGCCGTGACGAAATTCAAACTGTAAATATACTATAGTTATGCCGAAAGTGTAGCTTTCTAGCTGCGATTTTTTCCCATTGTATTGAATGGGACACATAGCTAGCTAGCTGCTCCTCCTAACAAGACCCCTCACGTTCACAAAACGCCTTAAATTGAAATCGGACACAACTGTTAGCTTTGTAAGACGTTGGGGTAGCTGTGATATAGGTGCTGTGACGAAATTCAAGCTGTAAATATATTATAGTTATGCCGGCAGCCGGCCAGCTCCGCGGAGCCGCGGTAGTGCAGTAATCCACAAAGGGTGACTTTGCCCTGGGTATGGAGCCCAGCAGGCTGCCGCTTTCTTGTCGGACTGTATGGAGCTCCTAAAGTCCGTTACGTCTTACCAAATTTTCAATTAGCCATACATTTTTCGTAAAACGGCCCATATTTGAGCTTTATATAGTTGATTTCTCGCATAAAAAAGTCTCAGAAGTGAAACATTGCAGTATCTGAAATATGAGACCTACTGTCTCGTCTCCAACGTGTGTGTATGGGGATTCGCTCAACCAATCAGCGTGCAGCTCATCTAAATATTCATGAGCATACCAGCAAGACATGTTGGACCAGTAGTTAAAATAAGAGTTCTGAGAGCTTAAACAAAGGTCAGCCACACAATTTGTTTTTGTCAAAATAGCACCGCTGAATGGTTTGCACATTTAATGTGACTACGCACTGACAATTGTTCAAATGTTTAGAAGTCATATGGGTTACGTATTGTAATACTGTGGGGTGCCACTGTGCTTGTGATGGCCAATAATGGTGTACTGAAAGACTATTGGTGAATACATGGGGACACTTTCTTAATAAAATGTGAGAACACATTTCTCTACAATATGCACCTTTCTATCTCAGTTTTGGCTCATTTAATCACTGTATCATGTATAATTTGACAAATATAACATGTATTTATGCAGAACCCTTCACAGGTTACAGTTATGATGAAATACATTTGCAAAATACTACACATGAAAGGTAATACAAAGAAATAAGAATAAAATTAGACAATCAACAACTGACTATCAACATTAACATCTGTTATGGTGAAATATCAACTAACCACACAAACCGGCACACCTAGCATGACTGGAAACGCTATTGTGAAATGTTTTGATAATTTCGTTCAAAACAGAGCCAGGAACAGGCACAAGTTTTTTGTTTTCATGCATCCACGGCAGAATGTTCATGGGATATGGGAACAGTAGCATCATCCGTAACTAAATTGTCATGCATCAACAACTTGCGCAATATGTGGCAGTTGCAGGTTGATAGAACAAATAGTGAGCTTTAAAGTGCCCATATTATGAAAAAACACTTTTTCTGGGATTTGGGGTGTTCTTTTGTGTCTCTGGTGCTTCCACACGCATACAAACTTTGAAAGAAAATCCATCCATGCTGTTTTGAGTGAGATATGGTTTCTGAATGTGTCCTGCCTTCAGTCTCCGGGTGAGCTGGTCAAAATCTGCACAGCTTGTGACGTCACGAAACGAGAAACGAGCTGGCTAACCTCAAGCGTTAGCTCGTAGCGTTTAACGCTAACACTAGCATGCTACCTCGTTCTCAATAGCAAAGCACTGCTACAACACACACAAGTTCACCATAATCTACAAAAGAACTACTTACATGTGCGCCCTCATTTAGAAGTCTCCCAGCTAATCCTGCCTTGTAACTGACCGAAGTTGGAGAAACAGCCTTTCTTTTACTGTCTATGGAGCTAGCTAGCTGACATGATCTACATCTGAACTACTGAACATGTGTGAGTGCAATCAAAGATAGTACAAAAGAAGAAGAAGAAAAACAGCTAAAACAGAGACCAGGTGAAAAGAGGATCTGCAGCAGTGAGTTAGAGCTGTGCAGTACAACAAAAATATGGTGTTTTTTGAAAATTAAACCATGTAAACCTATTCTGGTACCACCTTAAAATACAATTATGAACCTGAAAATGAGCATAATATGGGCGCTTTAATAACAAAAAGCTGAAGGCAGGCAAAAAAAATAATAATCCAGAAACACTAGAAAGACAAAGCACTGGAGGAAACTACACCCGGAAGATACACTTCCAGGTGACATGAGGGCTGACGAGGAACAGGTAAAACACATCAAATAAAACAAAACCCAGGATTAAAAAAAATAAAAATAAAAGTTGTCTATAGTTAAAGTGTCTAATGGTGTAGACACATATAGCCGACGGGCGAATATTAAAAATATCAAAAATATTAGTTTATTTATTTAGTGGCGCTATATAGTGGCATAGTGGCATAGCTAGCTATCTGCTCCTCCTAACAAGACCCCTCACGTTCACAAAACGCCTTAAATTGAAATCGGACACAACTGTTAGCTTTGTAAGACGTTGGGGTAGCTGTGATATAAGTGCTGTGACGAAATTCAAGCTGTAAATATATTATAGTTATGCCGGCAGCCGGCCAGCTCCGCGGAGCCGCGGTAGTGCAGTAATCCACAAAGGGTGACTTTGCCCTGGGTATGGAGCCCAGCAGGCTGCCGCTTTCTTGTCGGACTGTATGGAGCTCCTAAAGTCCGTTACGTCTTACCAAATTTTCAATTAGCCATACATTTTTCGTAAAACGGCCCATATTTGAGCTTTATATAGTTGATTTCTCGCATAAAAAAGTCTCAGAAGTGAAACATTGCAGTATCTGAAATATGAGACCTACTGTCTCGTCTCCAACGTGTGTGTATGGGGATTCGCTCAACCAATCAGCGCGCAGCTCATCTAAATATTCATGAGCATACCATATTTGGAAGAAAAGCTCTTGTTAGAAATAGAGCCAAAACACAGGGATGCATAAGGGCCAATAAAATATCAACCAGGCCATTTTCAGCCCAACCAATGTTACATACCCTATTAGGAGACCTTAAGGAACAGTGTGAAATACCCTATATAATCATTCTATCACCCCTTTAAACTCTGTTTGCTTTGGGAAACAACAACAAACTTTGAGCTAGCAAGCTACACACAGAATATGGAAAGTTTTAAAGACAATTTGAAATTTGGCTTGTGCAACAAGGCAGGCCTGCTTGGTTCTTACGGGGAATGATTGTAAAGATTTACAAAGAATATATTTACGGCATCTACTATCTAACGTTATCTAACGGGACGTTTTGTTGGTATGGACACACAGCAATACACTGTAAGAGCAAATTACGTTAAACCATGTATCCAGAAAGTAGTAGGCTATCTGATGCACATTTTATGCAACTCAGCAAGACATGTTGGACCAGTAGTTAAAATAAGAGTTCTGAGAGCTTAAACAAAGGTCAGCCACACAATTTGTTTTTGTCAAAATAGCACCGCTGAATGGTTTGCACATTTAATGTGACTACGCACTGACAATTGTTCAAATGTTTAGAAGTCATATGGGTTACGTATTGTAATACTGTGGGGTGCCACTGTGCTTGTGATGGCCAATAATGGTGTACTGAAAGACTATTGGTGAATACATGGGGACACTTTCTTAATAAAATGTGAGAACACATTTCTCTACAATATGCACCTTTCTATATCAGTTTTGGCTCATTTAATCACTGTATCATGTATAATTTGACAAATATAACATGTATTTATGCAGAACCCTTCACAGGTTACAGTTATGATGAAATACATTTGCAAAATACTACACATGAAAGGTAATACAAAGAAATAAGAATAAAATTAGACAATCAACAACTGACTATCAACATTAACATCTGTTATGGTGAAATATCAACTAACCACACAAACCGGCACACCTAGCATGACTGGAAACGCTATTGTGAAATGTTTTGATAATTTCGTTCAAAACAGAGCCAGGAACAGGCACAAGTTTTTTGTTTTCATGCATCCACGGCAGAATGTTCATGGGATATGGGACCAGTAGCATCATCCGTAACTAAATTGTCATGCATCAACAACTTGCGCAATATGTGGCAGTTGCAGGTTGATAGAACAAATAGTGAGCTTTAAAGTGCCCATATTATGAAAAAAACACTTTTTCTGGGATTTGGGGTGTTCTTTTGTGTCTCTGGTGCTTCCACACGCATACAAACTTTGAAAGAAAATCCATCCATGCTGTTTTGAGTGAGATATGGTTTCTGAATGTGTCCTGCCTTCAGTCTCCGGGTGAGCTGGTCAAAATCTGCACAGCTTGTGACGTCACAAGCCGAAACGAGCTGGCTAACCTCAAGCGTTAGCTCGTAGCGTTTAACGCTAACACTAGCATGCTACCTCGTTCTCAATAGCAAAGCACTGCTACAACACACACAAGTTCACCATAATCTACAAAAGAACTACTTACATGTGCGCCCTCATTTAGAAGTCTCCCAGCTAATCCTGCCTTGTAACTGACCGAAGTTGGAGAAACAGCCTTTCTTTTACTGTCTATGGAGCTAGCTAGCTGACATGATCTACATCTGAACTACTGAACATGTGTGAGTGCAATCAAAGATAGTACAGAAGAAGAAGAAGAAAAACAGCTAAAACAGAGACTAGGTGAAAAGAGGATCTGCAGCAGTGAGTTAGAGCTGTGCAGTACAACAAAAATATGGTGTTTTTTGAAAATTAAACCATGTAAACCTATTCTGGTACAACTTAAAATACAATTATGAACCTGAAAATGAGCATAATATGGGCGCTTTAATAACAAAAAGCTGAAGGCAGGCAAAAAAAATAATAATCCAGAAACACTAGAAAGACAAAGCACTGGAGGAAACTACACCCGGAAGATACACTTCCAGGTGACATGAGGGCTGACGAGGAACAGGTAAAACACATCAAATAAAACAAAACCCAGGATTAAAAAAAATAAAAATAAAAGTTGTCTATAGTTAAAGTGTCTAATGGTGTAGACACATATAGCCGACGGGCAAATATTAAAAATATCAAAAATATTAGTTTATTTATTTAGTGGCGCTTTAGGGTAATTGAAACATTGTTGTCATTTTTGCAACCAGGGTGCGTTTTGCTGGGCAGAATGCGTGGGATTTACCCCTTTCTGGTCTACATGTCACCACCTCTGCTGAATTATTTTTTATCCCCCAGTGGGGACAAAATGTACCCCCCCCTTCGAAGTGATCAATGCTGCTTGTATTTTTTATTTAGTCAATTTATTGAATATTGTAGTGGCAATCTGACAACAAAAAATGTCACTGGAACACTTGCTGGTGCAAATGATGAGGTCCGCCATCGTCTTGAGTTTAACACTTTATTTAAGAACAACTACAAAAAACTGACTGTGTCGACTGAAAGATTAAAAACAATCAGACTAGATCTAAAACATCGCTCACACACAGCTAAGGTTGAAAAACTGCGTGGCTTCCCAGATCCTAATTCCCAGATCCCCCCCTCACCTGTGATTCCCTTTCTAATGTCTGATTGTGGTAATTAGCACACATATACACAGGTGTGAAGGTGACGTAGTGATCAAATCACACACACGCACACACACACACACACACACACACACACACAGCAGCACAAGTCTAAATTGGCTACAACAAACAAGTATAAAAATACAAACACTAACACAATCATCAGCAACATCAGCAACAAATAAGCAACTCAAATAATTTTGTTCATGTTCAAAAGGGGTAGGAACAAGTTGAGGACTTTTCTGGTCCTACCCCCTCTTAATTTTCATTATGCATAATAGAAATTCAATTCCCATCCACCAGTGTCCACTTTTAACTCAGTCAGCTTAAACAAATCAACTCTTTTAGACACAAAACCCTACACAGGCTCCGTATGTCCAAAACTCTGCCGCCAGGTCTTGGTGTGGGTGAGGACCCACAGCACATCACCCCAACCATAATCCACCTTCACTGGCTCCCAATTAAGTCCCGCATCACATATAAAATCCTCCTCCTCACCTACAAATCCCTCCATGCCCTGGCGCCACTGTACCTCTCCGACCTCCTGCATCCATACACCCCACCCCGAAACCTGCGGTCCTCAGACGCTGGCCTGCTCTCCATTCCCCACACCAGACTCTGTCCCTTCGGAGACAGGGCCTTTAGTGTTGCAGCCCCATCCCTCTGGAACACCCTCCCTGCAGATATCCAAAATGTTACATCCCTGGACATTTAAAAAAATAACTCCTGAAACACCACCTGCTTACCACAGCCTACAACCTCCTTTAGCTTAGCCACAGTCATTCTGTAAAGTGTCCTTGGGTTTCATGAAAGGAGCTATATAAATAAGTTATTATTATTATTATTATTATTATTATTATTATTATTATTATTATTAAAAACAATAACAAAATAATCTGGACAGATGAACCAAAAACCATTATTTGCTATGTAAAGAAATAATAGATAGTGGAGTGATGGCATCGAGCAGAGAATGAACTCACTCTCCCTCTGTATGTGTAATCTGTGCTTTTCTGTTTGTTTAGTAGCTTGTCTGGCCATGTGTTGGCACTCTAAACTCCGGGGGATTTCTGAGGACTATGGTTAACTGCTCCTCAGATCTCTGCAGGGTAAATCCAGACAGCTAGCTAGACTATCTGTCCAATCTGAGTTTTCTGTTGCACGACTAAAACAACTTTTGAACATACACATGTTCCACCAAAACACGTTCCTTCCTGAGGCAATTTTGCAGAGGCAACATTGCTCCGTCCAGTTCTTAGAAAGCGCCAGCTGATGACGATTGTGATTGGTTTAAAGAAATGCCAATAAACCAGAGCCCTTTTTTTTCCCATCCTGGAATGCTGTGTGGACTCGCTAGACCGTCCTCCCCAGCGCTGTGGAGGAAGGTCTGGCAATGCGAGACTACAATGACCCTCACATCTCCGTATGATCTGTGCTCCAAGAAAAACACATTACTTTCCTGCATTAAAACTAAATGTTGCCAGTGTAATGTAATCGGAGCTGCATAACATTTTCTCCCTAAACCTTTTAGGCAGTGCAAATAGGTTCCATATGAATGGGTTGGTGTTGTGGGACAAACAATTATTACACATGAAGGAACCTTTATTTAAGCATTATCAGATTTGGTATTTTAAGAGGCATCAGAGTCCTTCACACTCTGGGCATCTGGAGGTTAGGGTAAGACGAAGACCTACATGTACTTCCATGGTAAATCATTTGGACCAATGGTTACAAAACATTGTTTTGCTTCCTCCCTGGTGGCGTGAGTATACGTGATTCTGTATGACATGGGACATACGGTTTAAAGCTGAGTGAATATAATGTCACTTTACTTTTTTTTTACTGAGGCCATGCATTTGAGATGTATCAATATTTTCCCTGCAGTATCAGATTTGATGTGATGTAATAAAGTTATATATTTAAGTAAGCACAACCCGAGTTCCTTTGTTCATCTAAGTGAAGGCACCGCCAGATGACAGTCCTTTCAGGGGCCATGGTAATGGAGTTGAGCAAGAAAAAGTCAGAGTCATGTGGCGATGACAGGTAACTTTAGGCACCAAAACGACTAGTTAAGTTTAGGAAAAAGATTGTGGTTTGGAATAAGACACTCCCGAGGAACGAACAAAAATCCTGGGTGAAAGTAGTTTGTTTTCGCCGCGAAGTGAACTCCGCTCTCTGGCTTGAAAGCGTTGTGTTTTCCATTGAATATTGAACTGCACATTTAAGTGTTTTGGCATGCCTGGTTGAGTGCCACTTATCCATGGTATTGCAAGGGGGATTTAATTCTTGCATGTTTTGTTGTGTTGTGCATGATCAAAAAATATCCCCCCGCCCCCCCCTCTGCTTTTTTCACAAATGGCACCCTGCATGTAACATTGCACAGTAGCTGTATTCTCGTGATATCACAAGATCACGTGAGAATCGCAAGATCACATATCACACAAAAACCCATCTTGTCAGGCTTCATGTAATATGTTTGAGACCGTACAACAGCGAACTGAACCGAACAGCACTACTGGCAGCTACGGCCGTGGTTTAGGTGTGTGACGGCCGCGACAATGGCGGACGTGATAGACCGACCGATGGTTCATCACCTGCAGTCTTTTATAAAGAACTTGAAAGCAATACTTGAGTAAAAGTACAAGTATCTTACCAGAAAATTACTTTGGTAGAAGTTAAAGTAACCTTTTAGAATATTACTTGAGTAAAAGTTTTAAGGTACCTGTTATTTCCTGTTATTAAAGTGATGGTTCGGAGTAATTCCACCCTAGGGTCCTTTGCACCATGACCTCGAGCCAAACACCCCCCCAGAAGCTTTTTTCACCTGGATCGAACATTGGGAGAGTTAGCGTATAGTAGCGTTATCAGCTGAATAGCTTAGCGCAGGGGCTAATGGACCCACGTTTGTATCTCGTAAATGACCCCACTAATAATGCCCGAAATGATACCAAACGTCTACACTAGTACATATAGGTTATGTACTCATAAAACGATGGATTGGAAAGTTTGTAACTACACCAGAAGTTTATGAACACTTGCCGGCTCTCTTCTGCTAGCTGCTGCTGCTACCTGCAGTTAGACAAGTGCTTAGGGCCGTCTACAAATTACACCGAAAAGAGATACAACAAAAATATTTATTAATTTAATGATTAAATAAGGTAATGTCTCCAAACTTACCTATTACTTGTCTCCTGCTAGTTATAGTACAGCACTTACTTTAAAAAAAAAGTTAATTTAAAAAATTTCGGTGTTGTAATTTGTAGACGGCCCTAAGCACTCGTCTTATGGCAGCAACAACAGCAGAGAGCAGAAACCAGCAGGCAAGTGTTATTTACATAAACTTCTGGTGTACTTACAAACTTTCCAATCCATCGTTTTATGAGAGCATAACCTATTTGTACTACTGTAGACGTTTGGTATCATTTCGGGCATTATTAGTGGGGTAACTTACAAGATACATCACTGGATCCATTAGCCCCTGCGCTAAGCTATTCAGCTGATAACGCTACACTACGCTAACTCTCCCAATGTTAGACCCAGGTGAAAAAAGCTTCTGGGGGGGTGTTTGGCTCGAGTTCATGGTGCAAAGGACCCTAGGGTGAAATTACTCCGAACCATCACTTTAAGTATCACAAGTAATTTTGTGATATTAAATGTACCTAAGTATTAAAAGTAAAAGTAAAAAATACTTTAATTATATACTTTATTATGGCTTCCTTATAGTAAATATAATATGCAGGGTTCCCACACCGTCTTCAACATCAATTTCAAAGTTTGATATTAACAATGAGAAAAAAAGAATTATATTTGTTTTTATTGACTCCAACGTACAAAACCATTTCTTGCAAATAGAGCCACAGGTATGTAACGTTATCTTCATCACCATTCTGTTCACCAGTGTCGTCGGGGGGGTCATCGTCTGGGAATGTAGTGGAGTAAAAGTAAAGGTTCCCAGAGCAGAGGTCAGAGGGTACATGTGAGTATCAGTGTTGGGGTTAAATGGATTGTTTCTCATGGTCCATGTGTTTGCGTTATTATTGAGGCCGTGTGTTAAAGATATGCAGTGCGATGATATGCTTAAACATGGACACACACACGCAGAGTAATATTTAAAACCTGATGGTGCCCTGTCCATGGTGCTGAGTGTCAGTGTGCAGACAACAGTTCATTGTAAAACACTATAAAACTTAGTAGATCGTATTTTATATACCCACTAAAAATAACTTGGAGTATCCTTTTACTTCGGTGGGAGAGAATACAGCTCTAGAAGTATTTTTGTGAATCAGTGGAGCAAAGTGCATGGGAGATGCAGGACAGTGAGCTTGAACACATTTCCAGTGTAAATCAAATTTACCCCAACGTTTTCCTAACCTTTCTGATAATAACCAACTTGGAGATTTTCCATCATTATCATGTCATTATCAAGTCTAATAAATAGCAGCGGCCCCATGAACTAATTCAATATGTTGTACCTTGGAGTAAAGCTGCATAAAGCTTATAGCACGGGTAAAAAAACCTGCACCATATTATGCTAGAATCCAAATTTCAAATTAAATTTTGTTGTTGTTGTTGTTGTCACTTACACAATCATACACAGTACTCTGCGCAGTGAAGTGCTTTCCTCTGCATTTAACCCATCCTAACTAATTAGGAGCAGTGGGCAGCCGTACTCCTGCGGCCGGGGACCAACTCCAGTTGTAATGCCAGTTCCTTTGTCACGACAATGGCAGGAGTTACCTAGCATGCATGTCTTTATGGTGGGAGTAGCATCTGGAGGAAACCCACACAAACACGGGGAGAACATGCAAACTCCACACAGAAAGGCTGTGCCCGGACCGGGGCTCAAACTCTGCAGTGGCTGTCGGCGCAGTGCTAACCACTGAGCCACCGTGCCTGCGCTCCTGGTTGCACTTGGAGATTCTTTCACTCTCCATGATTTTCGTGCAACCTCAAATAATGTGCTGAAATCTTCTAATTTCCTCCCAGCTCACTGTGTCTGTTGAAATGTGAACTTTTGTACGTTTCAAAATGTCTATGAGCAGATCCTTTTTTTTATTTGTGGAGTTTGTGGGCACTATAACAAAATCAAAATCTATCTTTAGGTGAAAAAAAATGTATGTAGAGATGTACTTTTTATTCTACTTGGGGAGCATTTCTTAAATTGTTCTAAAAAAATCTAGTTGTGGTTAGTATTAATACTATTGAATGGAAAAGTGGAAACTCATTTTCTTCTTGATTAGATTCCAAGTGTATAGTTGGCAGGCTTAGTTTAGTATTTTCCACCTTTATCTTCTCCATCCAGGAATCCCCAAACCTTCAGCACAGAGGTGGCGCGCATTCGAGATGGGTCACGTTTCCAGTAGATGATTGAACCCAGACCCAAAGACTTTCTCTAATACCTTGGTTCTGTTCAGAACATTGTGGCTGATTTTGTAATCCCGTTAGCTTTGTGCCAACAGATTTGCAAGGCTCAACAAGCATCTTAAATGTATATCTGTGCAGCGGGTCTGTTCCTTGACCAGGTGAAGGCCTTGGTAACAAACTTGGCTGTTGTCCCTGCCATATGGCTTTCACATATGGTACTCACTGTGTGTGACGAAAGCAATACGCACGAAAACTCACTGTTTGTGGAAAGCAACACGCACATCACTTGCTTCGTCTCCTTTGCAGTGCAGAGGATACATTCCCCCGTTTAAAAAAGAGCCATTTAAAAAAGAAAGGAAATTCCCGCCCACACTTTTCAATAAACCAAAAGCAGAGGGGGAGAGGTGTGTGCTGGTATTTTCTTTCTTTTAACTCACTGTGTGTTACCCCATTTTTACCTGCTATGACACAGAGCTGTTGGTAATATGTTATCCCAAAGAGCTTTGATTCTTTGATTTACACATAAGGGAAAATAACCAGCTGGTGCACATGGTTGGCAGCAAACTTAATTACGTGTACTATAAAGCAACAAGTGACACTCCTTAACACAAGGACATTTTATATGTTGACTTTTCTTTTTGATGCTGCCTTTTTTAAGTAATTGTGCATTTCTTACACTGCACTGTAACTTTTATTCTTGTGTGTCAAAGCTTCTATTTTAGCTGTTTTTATATTCTCTTTAACAGATGTTTTTTTCAACTTATTTTTAACTGCTCTTTGCACTTTGAATTGCCTTGTTGCTGAAATGTGTTATTCAAATAAAGCTGCCTGGCCTTGTCCCCGGCATCTTTCAACCACCCAGCCAGGACAAGCGCCACTAAGGGCGATTTAGTTTAAGGGCAATTCAAAAAGTTCAAATGGGAAAAGTATTAAGGGAAATGGCACAGTTTAAAATGTTTTAACTGTTGATTTATTGAACGGTTTTACTGTTTTTTAATTGGCGAGGAGAGGGTAGAGAGCCTGGATAAGAGCTGGGCCAGCCTTTAGCTCCTAAAGATTAAAGGTCTGGATATATGTGTTGCATAGTTGTTAAAGGCACATGCAGATAGTCAGTAAATACCACAGGGGATTAAAACGGTGGCCTCTGTTGTAAGATGATGTGCCTTATCAGAAGGCTAAAGACTGCAGAGATGTCTCTGTACTATATCAGTGAGGAATTAAGAGCGAGACAAAACATCAGTGAAACATGAACTTCAAAGCTTGTTTGGAAAAGACTAGAATTTGTAAATGCCAAAACATGTGGACACAGTGGTTAGATTGGATTGGGGCTCTCCGGGGCTCAGCCCCAGCACATAAGCCTGCTTGTTTGTGTCTGGATGTGCCTGCTTGCAGTCAGTTGCCTACCAGAAATATGTCAAATAAAATTTTATCAAAGTGATGCTTTTGAAAACATGATATTTCTGACAATAAATGAAAGAAAAGAGCTGAGATGAGAACAATGGGAACACGGCAGTATTCTTGTTCAGCTGCTTAATCTCGTTGTCAGTCGACCATCGCGCACCGCTCGCGCCTGCGCTTCTAGGTAGGCTTAGGCTATATTTTTTTTTATGTTTCTGGGAGATCCTTAGTTGCGCGGGATGTGGAAGCGCACGGAAGTTCGATAAGACCTTCTACTGCCTTGAAAAAAAAAATCTCACAAGCTGCGGGCCACCGCTGCTGCAGCAGATCGACTTTGTCAAGTTCATCTGAGAGCACAACATTGGTCGTACAAAAATTGCCCTGGCCTTGAATGACAAGGTAAGGAAAATAAGACTAAATCTCAATTAAATAACTAAGACTAGGTTGACCGTGTGATGTTTGAAAAAAATTAATGAACATAGTGTTTCCCAAAGTCATAAAATATCTGAAAGTATACTTAAAAAGCAACAAGACAAATTCTTGAGTCTACTTTCAGTGTGTTTAACAGCCTATTATGTAGCAAAGAGCAACCGGCCTTACACTGACCATCCAAAACTCATTGACTTGCAGATGCTTAACGGTGTGAATGTTGGCCGTGTTCTTCATGCAAATGTCACATGTACTGAAATCATTAATTTCATATCCAGGGAGATGAGACGGGCATTGTTGGCCAGCATCAAACAAAGCTAACAGTGATAGTAGATGACAGTACCTCGTTAAGCAAGAGGTCTTGCCTGATCGTGTACCTTAGGACATCTGTCCATAATTCGGATCCAATGACCTTTTTAGATTTGCTTGAGCTGGAGAGCACCACTTCAGATGGTATTACAACCGACCTACTTAACTGTCTTCAGAAACATGGTCTTAATGAAGCATTTCTAAAAGAATGCATGGTGGGTTTCTGCTCAGATGGAGCTGCCGTTATGTTGGGCAGAAAGAATGGCGTGTTCGCAAAACTCAAAAGTCAGTTCCCTAAACCATAGATTAGAGTTGTCAGTGTCAGACGCAGTAAAACATTGTACCGAAACCAATCACTTCTCATCATTTATAGACAAGTTTTACTGCTTGTAAAATCAATCACCAAAGAATGTAAGAGAACTTGAGACTGCTGTAACTGAAGTAGGCAGTTGTCTGAGAAGGATAGGTAGAGTCTTGGGGATAAGGTGGGTGGCGTCATCATTCCATACAGTTAAAGTTGTTTGGACAATGTATGCAGCACTATACAATCATCTCACAGCTTCAAGTAAAGATCTTAAAGGTCCCATGACATGGTGCTCTTTGGATGCTTTTATATAGACCTTAGTGGTCCCCTAATACTGTATCTTAAGTCTCTTTCCAGAAATTCAGCCTTGGTGCAGAATTACAGCCACTAGAGCCAGTCCCATAATGAGCTTTCCTTAGGATGTGCCATTAGTGGTGTCTGTAGCTGTTTAGGAGGAGAGAGGGGGGGGGGCAAGGTGGAGGGTGGGGGTGTGGCCTTGACCAACTGCCACTTTGCTTGTTGAAAGCCATGATGTCTCTCTCTCATGGGTGGGTCATATTCTCTGGGCGGGCAAGAGAAAGGGAGAGCCCATCTGAGCTTTCATTTTCTCAAAGACAGAGCAGGATACCCAGGGCTCGGTTTACACCTATCACCATTTCCAGCCACTGGGGGAGCATACGCAGGCTGGGGGAACGCATATTAATGCTAAAAAACCTCATAAAGTGAATTTGTATGCCATGGGACCTTTAAGAGGAGCTCCAATGAGAGGAGTATGTATCAGGGCTTAGCAACTAAGTTAAATTCTGTTGGTTTTGTTAAGAACCTTGGACTTTTGATGGATGCACTCAAAGAACTCAAAGATCTCTCTGAGGCTCTGCAGAACAGAGACATTAGACTGTGTCAGTCAGTGACTCTCATCAAGAGGCAGATCAAGTTTTTTAGTTCAATGAGTAGAGAACCTGATAGTGGTCATTTCTATAAAAAAAGCATGTGACGCAGTGATGGAAGGGTTGTTCAACGGCATAGAATTGCACAGTGACAGAGGCCAGAAAGTCATCGAACCAGAAAAGTTTTATGAAGCTTTAAAAACCAACATGGAGGCAAGAATGATGACAGAGGAAGAAGAGTCCTTGTTGCAAAAGGTGAACCTTCTTAACAAAACAACTTGGCCCTCTCCTTTACCTCAAATGTATTGGGGAACATGGACTGAGGGAGCTTTGTGATTTTTTTTGTATTGGCTTTGCTGGCATGAAGGCAAGCTTTAGGGATTTCAAAAGTGACCCCAGTCTACCCATGACTACACCACTTCTAACACTCAGACATGCTGTTGAAACATTTGCTGTAAGCAGTGCAGAATGTGAGAGAGGTTTTTCCAAAATGAACGCAATTGTTACACCTTTACGTTCCCTGCTGAGAATTGAAAATGTGTCCTCTCTAATGTTTGTTAACATTGTCGGCCCTCCATCAGCACCCGGGGACCCCCACTCAATTTGTTAGAAAGTGGGTAGCAAGGAGGAGATCTGCAGAGCACCTGGCCTGTAAGAAAAGGCAGACTAATACTGAGGTGTTTGCATACCAGCCATTATGGGAAGTAATGAAGTTATAGATGAGTTATGAGTTATAGATGTGTGTACTCTGTACTGTGTACTGTTTTTAATAATTTGTATGAAATGTAAAATCCAAATAAATTCAAATGTTGATTGTAAAACTAACCAGTGTTATCATCATTTTTATATTTTAATAATAGGCAGTTTGTAATGAGGCAACCACTGGCACCAGTAACCAAAACTACATACTTGGTTGCCAAGCTGGCAGCTTTGAAGAGTTTATGTTGAGTCCTGGTTAGACTATATGTGTGTGTCTGTGTGTTTGTGTTGTAGTAGTATTAAAGAGAGAATGGGAGAAGGAAGTTTGTGTGAGGTGGACCTGGTCACCACAGACCCTTCTCAGCTGCTTCTACTGTCATATGCTGCACTGTCTCTTCATGTGGCACATTATGTTTGGCACATTGTATGTGTCACTTCTTATATCATAACAAGGTAATACAATGTGTAATCAAGTGATGTCTGATTAACAGTAATGTAAATGCTAAATGCCCTAATACCTGTTGATACTACAACAATGCAAAGTGTAGGCTCTTAATCTTGCAGTTTTGCACATATGTAAGACTCGATTTCTCCATTTCTTTGCACAAAACTCTCCAGAAAGTGCCATTTAATGGTTTGTTTTTCAAAAAAATGTCCCAAGTGGGCATACCCCCAGACCCCCCTAGGGAGAGCCCCCCCACATATCGAATCCCAATTTAACCCCTGTGTGGACACATACTTACTCATGCATTCATGTGCAAACCCACACATTTAGGCACCAGGTTATAACCATGTGAAGGCCTCTTAGCTGCTTAAGCTTAAACCCCAACTTAACCTTTACCCCTAGCTAATCTTACCAAATGAACCTACTCCTCAGCCATTATACGACCTCTAAATCAGAACAAGATGCTGTGCAGCAAGTAAGGGCTAATCAAAATATGACTTCTGTGACGTGATACGGAGAACTCAACCACAGAACAATCCTCCAAAGTCTGTTTTGATTAGAACATGATTTGCAATTATTATTATTTAATATTCACACGAGCAGCCCAAAGGAGCCAAAGCAGACAATTGAGCAGACATAGCCTCAAGTATCTTTTGATATAATATCAACTTATAACAATCCCCTTTTGATATAATTGATCCTAAATTGTGCCAATTAAAAGCAACAAAACCCCCAGACCTAGTCACAGTAACTGATTCACATTATGCCTCCCACAGATAATATGCAAGTTGTTTGACCTCAGCCAGTGACAATTTGGTACACCCTCAGGATAAAGTGCAATTACTTTGGGGATTTCCTAAATCTCCCCTGTTTTATGGTTCAATATGAATGCCATTACTGTTAAGAAAAAACTCAGGAGCCACACAACTCATTTGACATACATGAAGAAGGTTTGGGAGACCTCGATGAATTATACAGGAACATTTAATGAACACTCAATTGAGGAGACAATTAAGCAGGCAGTACAGTACAACCACGATGTGTTATTGTGCAGTGCTGTCCCAACTCTCTGAAGTTCCTGTCCTCCTAAAGGTGTATTTATAATGGAGACGTTACGTTTAGCTGAACCTTGAACAAAGACATTAGAGTGCCGTTAACACAGATACTAAATCGTGGCTGGCCCACCAACCTCCAGAAGGAGACAGGCCTGAGACAAACCGTCCGTTATCATGTAGCTGCCTACGTAGACTCTCTGAAGCTGTAGATAGACAGTTACTGTATACACAAAGAGGTTTGGTTGTTAGAGACTGGACGAATTCTCGTCCCCTGACCTGTTACCTGATGTTGTCATGTAAGCTTCCCCTTAGTCTCGTCATACCACAACATGATGTTTCTTGAAATTCCACCAATCGGCCTCAGCTGTAGTTTGTTTTTAGTGCTAATTTAAGATAAGATAAGCCTTTATTGATTCCCAGAGGGGAAATAGGGTTTGGTGCAGCAGGATACAAATAAGTATGAATAAATAGAGTCAAAATAATAAAGAACATAATAGGGGTTTATACAACTAGTAAAAGTAGAAGTTAAAAAAAAAATCTATACCAGAGCAATTAAAGTAAGTAAGTAAGTAAAATTTATTTATAAAGCGCTTTTCACAGATAAAATCACAAAGTGCTGTACAAAAGAATAGGTAACACAAACAATATAAAATGTATATACATATGTAAAATTAAAGTGACACTAGTGAAAACCCATCAACCAAAAGCTTTCCTAAATAAACATGTTTTCAGATCCTTTTTAAAAGAAAAATTTGTGAGGTTCGGTGCCTTCGCGCACACTGTGGCGGTCACTTTGTCCTTTGGCTGGTGGGTTAATTTCCTATGCTAACCTTGGGTTGCATCAATGCCTGTTTCTGCTCTTTCTCTTTACCTCTTCATTTGCTTTCAGGATCCAGTTGCTGAGGTGTGAGAAGGGTGGTGGGACAGTACAGGTATTGTGGAGATATCCTTGTGTTCACTATAGTTAACTGTTGCTGACTATTAATGCTGCAATGTGCAATACCGACAGCTAGCGTTTAAAATGGTTACTGCAGTCCAAATTCAAAACAATGGAGAGAGTCTTCTCCCCCGGCCCTTAGTTCACGGGGGTTGTCAGGTTGAGACCGCTAAACCCAATTTCCCACAATGTCACTGTTAGCTAGATGCTAATCTCACATTGCCAGACATTAATCCACAGCGTAGAGGAGTAGCTTAGATGCTGGCTATGTTGACAGTAATAAAAGCCTGTGCGCTCACTGTCACTGACAGCCACCCTTTCTCAGCTAAACCTTTCTGCAACAACCACTAAAACCACCGACCTCTTAGCCCTCTTTACCCAACTGACAGCCACCTTTACTCAGCTTAAAATTACGGCAACAACTGCTAAAAACACTGCACCCCTGTGGTCGTCTGTACCCAGGTCACAGTCACAGTTTGTCGGCTACTGCCGCTGAACAGGCTACACGGTTGTTTTGCCAAAGTTAAATTGCATGTTTCCATTGAGAGGAAGTCAAACCTGCAATTTCTCTCATATGTCTGTCATTGTGGTTGTAAACAGCCGTTGGCTTGCTTGCCCAGTCCTCCAGTAACGCTAGCAGTTAGCGTGTGTTAGCATGGCGGCGTAAGCCAGCACCAGTTGGGATCACATTTATTTGCGAGTAACTAACTCTCTATATAATTTAATGCGAGTACACAAATGTTGAAATTACTGAAAATGCCCATCCCTAGCAGCCGTGATAAATTTGCTTAAAGTTCAATGCTTACCTGTTCAGGAAGAAAATTAGCCTTTTCGGCTCTAAGCTGTCTCCATCTTTCAATTGCATTTCCAATATTTACCCATGTTTTACCACGTTTCTGGTCATGCAACTGTTTAGGAAGATGCTGAGTTTTTTTTAAAGGTACACACTGACTTATTGGGAATTTAGCTTATTCACCGTAACCCCAAGAGTTAGATAAGTCCATACATACCCTTCTCATCTCCGTGCGTGCTGTAAAGCTGTCTGACGGCCCCAGCGGCAGCAGCCCAGCACAGAAAATGCAGGTGAATGGTTCCAGCAATCCTACTGCTCCGAATTGTGACAAAAGTGACAAAATAACACAACATGTTCCTATTGACATGTTGTGATTTGTAGAGTCACAGCGTGTACAAAAAACAACGTAACATGAGACACAGCCATTAGAGTCCGGATTGGGACGAATTTTTCTGTCCAAGCCCGGCCCGCGTCCGACAGAGCCGTGTTTGAACCCGGCCCGAGCCCGAGGCATCCGGCCAGGCCCATCGCTTCGTTTCCGACCGTGATCAGAAAACCAGGGGAGACTCATTACCTCCAGGGCCGACGTTATAACATGAATAACCACTAAGTCTGCTCCGGTTGCATCTACAACACGTCTGCTTCCTCTTTCTCTATCTCTCTTCTGCCCACTTACCACACACACTCAAACACACAAACCCACACGCACTGAGCTCTCTTAAATGGAGCTGCAGCACAATTTTACAACAAATTCCTTATCGCGCTGATGTGACCGAGCCCGATTCGACCCCGACCATAATTTCTAAATATCTGTCATTATGTCCCCGAATGGAATGGAAATGGAAATTTCAAAGGAAAAAATACTTGCTTTAGCACTCTGCAGGTGCTTGGTAGTGTAATCTGGAACACCTGAGTGTTCCCAGATCTGCAGCTCGCGTCTCTCTCTGCCTGCATGCTGGCTGCTGTGATCCCAGTTCTCCCTTCTTTTCTGTTGGTTTGGTTAAGTGATTTTAGTTTTAGCTTTATGATTTGTTTGCACTTTTACACTCACACACACCCATCCATCACTCAAACACAGTTACCACACCCCACACCTTAATAATCATTTAATTTGGTCTAATTTGGTTTGAGTGGCATAATAAAGTAAATCATGGTGTGTCTCCTATTTGTTGTGGCCTAAGAGCCGGGTGATAACAATATTGTTAGTAGCAAATAAAGTACAGTATAAATTAAATTGTAATTATAGTATAATATTTAAAGATAGCCCTAGACTCTTAGCCTTGTTTAAAAAATTGGTTGAAATAACTGTGCTTTTGGATTTCATGGATTTCACGTGTACAACCGTAGCTCAGAGCAGGGGTCAGGAAGTGTGAGTATCAGTGAGTGTTGGGGTTAAATGGATTGTTCTCCATGGACCATGTGTTAGCATCACTATTGAGTGTGTGTTAGTGAGAAGACGCTTAAACATGGACACACACGCAGAGAATCATATGGACACCTGTGAAAATAAATACTTGCCAAAAACAAACCTAATCTAATGTCTAAAATTGAAAACATGTTGAGAAACATGATGAAAGTCTATTTTCAGAATTTATTCAATGACAGTCACAGTTTAGTTTAGACTGATATAAAACACTATAGTACAAACATTAGTAAAACTGCATATATATTCTTAAATGTAAAAGCATCATAATTATGTAAACATTTAAAATGTCCTTTTATACAGTGACAAAAAAAATGTAATGTATAAAGCAGTAACCTTAAAGTGATGGTTCGGAGTAATTCACCCTAGGGTCCTTTGCACCATGACCTCGAGCCAAACATCCCCCCAGAAGCTTTTTTCACCGGGTCTAACATTGGGCGAGTTAGCGTAGAGTAGTGTTAGCCGCTGATTAGCTTAGCGCAGGTGCTAATGGACCCACGTTTGTATCTCGTAAATGACCCCACTAATAATGCCCGAAATGATACCAAAGGTCTACACTAGTACAAATAGGTTATGCACTCATAAAACGATGGATTGGAAAGTTTGTAAGTACACCAGAAGTTTATGAACACTTGACTGCTCTCTTCTGCTCTCTGTTGCTGCTGCTGCTACCTGCAGTTAGACGAGTGCTTAGGGCTGTCTACAAATTACTACACCGAAAAGATACAACAAAAATATGTATTAATTTAATGATTGAATAAGGTAATGTCTCCAAACTTACCTCAATTATTACTTGTCTCCTGCTAGTTATAGTACAGCACTTACTTTAAAAAATAAGTTAAATTAAAAAATATTTTTGTTGCATCTCTTTTCGGTGTTGTAATTTGTAGACGTCCCTAAGCACTCCTATTACAGCAGCAACAACAACAGCAGAGAGCAGAAGCCAGCAGGCAAGTGTTATTTACATAAACTTCTGGTGTACTTACAAACTTTCCAATCCATATTTTATGAGTGCATATACCTATATATACTAGTGTAGACCTTTGTATCATTTCGGGCATTATTAGTGGGGTCATTTAAGAGATACAAAATGTGGGTCCATTAGCCCCGCGCTAAGCTATTCAGCGGCTAATGCTACTCTACGCTAACTCGCCCAATGTTAGACCCAGGTGAAAAAAGCTTCTGGGGGGGTGTTTGGCTCGAGGTCATGGTGCAAAGGACCCTAGGGTAAATTACTCCGAACCATCACTTTAATAGTCAAATGTTAATAAAAAACAGAAAATATTTTTTTTAATGAAAATGCCTTCCATTAATTCTGTTACTGTTCTTGATGAGGTAGTAATGATCCTGCTAAAAACTTATATGGGTTACAACACATTTGTAACACCTGAACAGTGGCTTCTGTGCAGCATCAGGATTTAATATAATGGATCCTTGATTCAATGTACTTCATTGTTACATTTGATATCAAATGCAAAGATCCTCACTCAGCATTGCATTCTTTATGATTTGGTGGGTTGGACATCATTGACCACTCACAGATAGTGATACTAGGTACACTTCCAGCTTACCTCTGTACCCTTCTCTGTCTAAGTTCTGGTAGTTTCCAGCTACGTTCCTTCCAGGTTGCTGTGTAATGTTCCCCAGGTTTTGACAGATCTGGGATCAACTATAATATAAAGAATGGGGTGATGGAGACATGTGGTTGTTATTCTTTTTTTGGGGACATTTTTAGGCCTTTATTTTCACAGGACAGATGAAGACATGAAAGGGGAGAGAGAGGGGGAACGACATGCAGCAAAGGGCCACAGGCCGGAGTCAAACCCTCGACCGCTGTGTCGAGGAGTAAACCTCTACATATGTGAATCCGCTCTACCAACTGAGCTAACCCGGACACTGTGGTTGTTATTCTTGAGAGGCCACTGTGTAGCTGTTCTTCTGCTTCATTTGTGAATTTTTGTATATCATATAGTGCTGTCAAATGATTAAAATATTTAATCGCAATTAATCGCAATTAAATCTTTTAAATGTGTTTGTTTTAATTCTATTTGCCTTTTTAACTGTATTTTTGCTTGTTTTAAACTGTAAGGTGATCTTGAGTGCTATGAAATGCGCCCATAAATCAAATGTATTATTATTATTATTATTATTATTATTATTATTATTGTTATTATTAGTGCTGTCAAACGATTAAAATATTTAATCGCGATTAATCGCATTAATGTCATAGTTAACTCGCAATTAACTCGCAATTAAATCTTTTAAATGTGTTTGCTTTAATTCTATTTGCCTTTTTAACTGTATTTTTGCTTGTTTTAAACTGTAAGGTGACCTTGAGTGCTATGAAAGGCACCCATAAATAAAATGTATTATTATTATTATTATTATTATTATTATTAATAATTAATTGCACATTTTTAGCTATTTTAAATGTCCCTTGATTTCTTTTTGTCCCATTATTTTTTTCTCATTTTAATGCTCTTATCAACATGGTACGATACTTTTAAAACAATGCCTGAACCGAAAGATATATATTTAAAAAAGGAGCACCTTGTTCAATTGTATTTGTCTGTTCTGTATGTTCAAAAATATAAAACAATAACAAGTTGATCTAAAAAAAAAGGAGCACAAAACGGTGAAAACAACCACTGGATGGGAAAAGGGTATTTTACAATTACAGTGAATGCACCACGAGGCTGGCGAGGCGAGCAACATAACATCATGACTGTGTTTTTCAGACAATGGCAGCTACAGTCCGGTGTTGGAGTCCTCTCCAGCGAAATACAGACACACTTTACACCGTTTATCTGTAAACATTTTAACCGTGTTTAATTCAGCTGCTAGCTAGCGGTAGGCTAACGTTACCTGCTGCTAAGTGTAGTGTTGACTGGCCTCCTGTGCGGCAATGTTTCAGTTCCCTCTAACGTCCGTTTTTGGAGCATCAGAAAGAAGCGCAGGCATCTAAGTGGCACCTAAATAAGGCACTGAAACCCGCGTTACTATTTGGTCCGGTAGATAACGGTCGTTAAGGCACCAGTGCCGTATTAGCACCGGGTCTCGGACCCCATTCGAAACGGCGATTTTTGTCGAAAAGCGACTAGTTTGCAGGTATGTACTACTCTTTGGCCGGCTCGAAAGCAAGTGCAAACAAGTGTGTGCAGCGTGCATGTTGTTTTGTTTCCTGTCTAGCTAGATCCGGTGTGGTGTTGTAGTTTTTCTAACGTTACTAGTTGTTGCAACAGCATGTGAGAAAAACTACAAAGTTTGCTGGGCTAAAAAGAGCGTTAATCTCGCGATAAAAAAATTGACGCCGTTAAAATGTGTTTGCGTTAACGCCGTTAATAACGCGTTTAACTGACGGCACTAATATCATATTGAATAATGTCGCTGTCGGGCAGAAACCGTGTATATCCATAATTCGCCACTTACATTTTTTTTCATAAATCAATGCTATTGATCAACTTTTACATTTGTCTGTGGGTTTTACAAATATTTAAACAGTTTAGAGCAGGGGTATTTAACATTTTTTAGGGCAGGGACCCCTTAGCTGAATGAGAGACTGAGTAGGGACCCCCTGCTGCATATACTGTATACAATTCAGTTGCATTTTAAACTGGGCCGAATGGATGAAAATAAACGGATGCTGTTTATACATCATGTTTAAACGTTAAACATCCATGTGGAAAGCACAGTAAATCCGAAAGCTTAACTGTATGGCTACCATAGTGGCTACCTTACCTATAGTAAGCCTATGTTCAATGTGTAAATTAAACGTTTTTTTTCCACCAATAGGCAAATTTATCTTTGCTATTATTTTATGTTGGATTCATACTTTCAGACATACTAACATTTTTTAAATTTTTTTGGACATACAAGATTTTCAACCGACAGCGAGGATATGTTGTATTTTACTATGTTTTACATTTTTTAGCACTCCTACCATGGCCAGGTCTCTTGTAAAAGAGATTTTTTTTAATTTATTTTTTATCTCAATGAGACTTCCTGGTAAAATGAAGGTAAAATAAGGTAAGGTAAAAATTCTTAAGGTCAATCGGCTGTGTATGAAACATGGGTAATGCAAAGATTTCGTGCATGCTCAAAGCCTCAAAAAGCTTTGCACACCCAAGAGACATTTTTCTTAAATAAACAAAATGTTTCAGCTTCAAAATCTCTCTTTCACAAATTAAAGGAGTGTCTAATTTATGTCTTTGCAAGCTCTTTGTGAGGACTGATGATTCTTCCTAAGTGTATCATGCTGCTCTTTGCTTGTTCAGGCACTACAGATGTTTTATTAAGCTAGACATGGAGGGGGTTTATTTTGTTGAATTCCAACTGTAAGGAGACACAGTACCTCGACTTTGTTATCAAAATTCATTAAAACGTTTAAATCAATGTTTTACTCTATATAAGGACAAAAGTATTGAACTTGGAAGTCCTTAAGAAGATATAATGTTTAGATAGAATTTATTTAATAAAACCTCAAATACTGATTGGCTATTAGTCCAGCAACAATGCTACCCTGTAAGTTAAAACTTCATCACTAGGATGCCCCCTGTTGGGTGGTCTTGTAAGAAGGGAGGAAGGGCAGGTATTGGAAGCATCTAAACCGTTTCAAAACACCATTGCAGAAAGGGATATCATAGCACGACTGGTCACAAAAGTTTCTGCCTTCCTGTTGCACCTTGTCTCTCCAGCTTTTGATGCCCCGCTCTTTATCAGTGCCTGAAAAAGAAAAGCCAAAGTAAGCTGAAAGTGATGTTATGGCTGGTTTAACCATTTCTTATTATTAACCCAAGTTTTTTTTTTGTCAAACCTGGAATGGTGTTATCCAGTATAAATCCAAAGAATCCTCCGATGAACATGTGTGTGGTGAAGAGCACTACAATCACTTGGTCCAGCTCTTTTATTCCTTCAAACGGAGAAGAGAGTAAAGAAATTACATTTGTTAACCAGTAATGACTGTGTAACATGTTAAACAGCAATGTGACCACTATAAATCTTGCAGGCAGGTTATCTTTGCTCTTACCACTTCCACATGTCAGAGGTCAGGTTTAAGTTCAACCTACTAAACGTGAAAGAAATAAAAGCACCTTCAAACCAACAGCAACTGGAGCCTGGCAGTAAATCGTGTAGGACTGGATAATAGCTAATCCACACACAGTCCAGCTGTCGCTCATGTGTAAACTGCTTAATGCAGTTGTAATAAATCGAGAATTGCAAACTGCGCTGAGGTAGTTTGACCCTGAACAAACAAACACTTGTTCAAAGAACCCATCCTAACACACACAGGCACACAAACACAGAAGAAGGAGAGGAAACAGTGAAAAGTTCAAAGGCACCCGCTAAGTTGGCCTTAAGTCCCACAGGCTGTACATATAAAGGCGTCTAAAAGAGCAGCAGTGTGTTTACAAAGAGCGCGGACAGGCCTCCTCTTGTGTGGCGCCATCAGCTGAGTGTTGAAGCTGGGGAAAAACTCAGGGGTAAGACTGCTTTATCTGAGCCGGGTGGGCAGATTACAGCCAGTGACATGGGGGTTAGCCAAGAGGATTGGGAGGTAAGCAGCCTAGACCTGAGAGAACCAGACAAACCCTCATGCCAAGTGTTGAACTCTGGATTACAGAGTTCAGAGGTATCTTTCTTGGGAGACACTTGCATAACACGACTTATAGGATCATGGTCTGATGTCTGCAGAGAACAGCTGTTTAATCTTAAAGTGCTCATATTATGCTTTTTGGCTTTTTCCCTTTCCTTTATTGTGTTAAATATCTTTTTGTGCATGTTATAGGTTTACAAAGTGAAAAAGCCCAAAGTCCACTCCAAAGGGACTTACCATCTCCAACAGAAAACACTGTTCACAAACTGCTCCAAACAGCTCTATTGTAGTCCAGCCTTTACTTCAGAGACAAACGTGCGTCACATTGTAAAACACGTTATAATGCTCACCTAGCTGCTAGCGTGGCACACCCTCATACTCTGTAACTGACTAGCTAGCAGTACTTACCTAGTAGGGATGGTACGGTTTATGAAAAAACACCTGAACCGCTCGGTTCGCTAGTCTCGGTTCGGAGCATGTGTGTACCGCACGGTTCGTCAGTACACTGTTAAGCTGCACTAACCTCTTACTGTCATAGTGCCCACTATATACACCTATGTTAAAACACTAACTGGAAATGACGAGCGGGATGGGCGTGACAAACGCAACCCATGGCAGCTGATTGGACGATCGCATCACATGGGTCTGGCTGGTCCCTAATTTCAAAACAGACTGTCATGGCAGCTCGTTCAGAGTACGATCTCATATTGTACTAAAATAGTTCACCGAAACGTGTTTCTGAAAACATTTTAAGCGAGAAATAGGCCATGCAGTTGCTGAATCTGTCTTCATTTCAGATCAACAAAAGTCAGTTTAAAAGATTTTCGTCAGATTTTGAGAGACACCGAGCCGACCGCTCCTCAAGTGGAGTGGGGTGCCGCTGCAGGTCACGTCACGTGCAGAAATGTCAAGTGGGAGAGAGGCTACCCAGAGCTGTAGGATGCGCCAGCGTCGTTTATAGTCTGGTGTGTGGGAACATTTTGGATTTCATGGTACCTATGATGAAATAAAACAATATATAGAACTGCCACTGTGTGCATGTTTTGTGCAACATGCATTCAATATGCTATATTTAATTATATATCATATGAAGAAATATATTAAACTGGAGTGTTAAAGATTAAAAAAAAAAAGAACCAGCGAACTACCGAAAACCTTACGCTTAAAATATGTTTTGTGAAAACACATTTTAATTAACTTACGTACTGTGCATGTGCGACTCCCAACAAAGATGGAACAGAAGTGAGATGCCTCACTCTGTAGCTAAAACAGAGAGCTCAACACACAGGGTGAAAAGAGGACCTGCAGCAATGTGCAGTACAACAAAAATATGGTGTTTTCTGAAAATTAAACCACATAAACCTATTCTGGTACAACCTCTAAATACAATTATGAACCTGAAAATGAGCATAATATGAGCACTTTAAGGATTGCTCTTTTGATGGCGCTTCATCGGAGGCGGCCACAAACACGCTCCGCAGCCGATCAATGTGTCATTAAAAGCAGGGGAATCATCCGCTGGTAGCCAGTGATTGATCTCTGATTGCTTCTAAGCTCTCTGATTGATCAGACTTGTATTTGTAAAAGCTCCACATGGTATTATTTCATCTGTTGGATTAATGTTTCATGGCTGGATCTTTGGGTCTGTCTTCCGGCTTTAGCAAATCTAGTCGTGACGGGAGACTTTGGCCAATCACAGCTCATTTCGGAGAGAGAGGGCGTTCCTATTAGCTGTTTTACAAAATGCAGATGTGTGTTCCGTTTTTCGGTAATTGTCATAGAATTTTGCTTCAGGATCTCAATCATAATCGGGATGATTAAAATGATTGACTAGTACTCGTACAGGTTATCTCTATGATAGGAAGGGCTTAGGACAGAGAGGGGAGAGCTGCAGGACGAGGGCTATTTTTAAATTTGTTTTGCCTTTTCCAAGTTCCTGTGTACCCCCAGCTCCTTCATCTGGGTGTCTTTATACATACATGTAAACTACCCTGGACTGGACTGATTGGCACTGTTTGTCTCTCTTACTGGCTATATTAGCCATTTGCCCATTTTGCTAGCTTGCCTGTATGGTCAATACACCACACTGTCTTTTTGTCTGTATGGACAGTTTTCAACTTTAACTTAAACTTTTCTTCAAGTCTTTTACTAGTGTCTATGTATAGTTAAGTAATGATTATTCTATTTTTGATCTATTGTGTTGCCTGTTGTACTTGAATAGATATAGAATTTGCACAGACACTATCTTGCACTATGATACCATTGCACCTTTCTGCATTTTTTTCCACACTGCTCCTTTAAACATGCTACAAACAAAATGTACTGTAAGGGCACATTGATATATCTTTCTTTGTATTTTTGTAGTATGTGTGTGTGGATGTCATATGTCTGTGTGCCTATGTATATGTATGTTGTGCTATTCAACATCTTAATTTCCTTCGGGATAAATAAAGTATCTGTATCTATCTATCTATCTATCTATCCATCTATCTATCACATATTAAGGAAACATGCTAAGTTGAAATCTTTTCTGTCAACAATACTAGTGCCAGTATTTTGACAGTATTGACAGCTTTTTAAAAGCCCAAACCTGTTTACAGCCTTATACACATGCGCACGCACACAGCTCTTTTGCCTTTTGTCAAGAATGAGTAATTTATACATTTTTTAACATCATTTATTCATGACTAACATAGGCTATAGGCCAATTGGAAGTTGGAACAAAGAAATAAAATAAGTCCTCCAGAGGCCAGCCTCCGTTTCACCTCCTCAGCATCCATTTTTGCGCTAATTGAAATGCATCAGTTGACCGCTCATTTACCGCGCAACCCGGAGCGCAAGCCTGTGTAAAATGATAGAAATTAAGACCGAACCAGAAAAGATCTTCAGCTCTACTCTGTGTTATCAACTTCCCAGTTTGATAGCCGGTCCAGGTTGCCAGATATACTTTTAAAAACGAAAACCCAGCGCACTACAGCTGTAACGTTAGTACAGCCATGGAAGCAGCAAATAAACTACGGGATCAACGGAGATAGACTACAGACCTAAAAAACACCGCCATGTTTCTAACAGTTGCGTTACCAGAGATGTAACAAACCCCGGGAAATATTGGAGATGTATTTGAAAGATGGTGACAGCTTAGAGCCCAAGGACATAGAGTTGGCTAATTTCCTCCTGAACAGGTAAGCATAGGTAGCTTCAGGCAACGTGACGTCATGACTTCGCGTAAAAATACACGCCACTTTCTAAAGCCAAGTGGTGTGTCATCTGTACGCATTTTGAGCTATCTGCGTGTATGTCTACACCGTATACAGCACGTTGCATTTTGAGCTATCCGGATGAATTTCTACGCCGTATACAGCGCATAAGTGGTGTATGTATAACACGCAAATTCGTATATGCCATTTTGGCGTGTCAATACACATAATCGCTTTTCGGACGGTTGGGTTTAGGAAAACAATAACGGGGTTGGGTTTAGGAAAGAAGAAAGCGACGGTTGGGTTTAGGAAACGTGACACGCGGGACACGATCCCCGGTCTCCTGGGTGAAAGTCCCGTGTTGTTTGACCCATCCACCACCCCAACCAACCCCCCTATGCGGATTAGGCGTCTTGATAACACACCAAAATAGCATACGAATTGGCGTATCATACATACGCCATTTCATGAGATCAGTCTGCTTCAGGCTATTTTATCACGGCTACTAGGGACAGGTATTTTATGTCATTTCAACAATTTCAACAATTGAGACACAGCCAGTAATCCCGACTGGCCCTGGCTAACGCTGCCTAACTGCTAACGTTACAGGAGGACCAGGCAAGCAGGCTGTTTACAACGTGTAGCCTGTTCAGCGGCCGTAGCCGACAACGGTGAGTTATTTTAAGCCAAGAGAGGGGGGCTGTAAATCGGGAAGAGAGGACCGTGAGTTTGCAGTGTGTTTAGCGATTGTTCCCATAATTCTAAGCCAATAAAGTGTGTTCAGTCGGGGGGAGAGGACGGCAACATAGCTAATTAAGTTAGTGTTATTTTTAGCGGTTCTCACTGTAAATCTAAGCTGAGGAAGTGTGTCTGTCCGTCAGGTGGAGAGGATGGCGAGATAGTGGTGTTTTTAGCGGTTCTTACAGTAATTCTAAGCCAAAGAAGTATGTCTGTCAGTTTGGTAACGTACAGAGTTCCGAGTGAGCAGGGGCTTTTATGACTGTCAATATAGCCAGCATCTAACGTTAGCAACTCCGATGTGCTGTTAAGTAACGTCTGGCTATGTCAGACAAGCGTCTAGCAATATTGCACCTTCAAGCTACACACCCAACTGGACCCAAGTGGTTCATCTCATTATACTGCCTATATAGGGTAAAAAAAAAGAAAAAAGTAAAAAAATGCAGAGTTCAGGATCAGGTTAGACAATCATCTTTGCCACTACCAAATGTAGGCTTAAGAGTGAAGGTAACCAAGTGTTTGCCATCTGGGCCTGTGGGATTTGGGAACACCTTGCTTGACTTTATAAGCTTTATAAGCAGAACCGCTGCCATCTTTTCAAGGGTAATCTGTAGGTGGAGCAGTGGGAGCACATAAGGCAAGGCAGCTTTATTTGTATAGCACATTTCAGCAACAAGGCAATTCAAAGTGCTTTACATGAAACATTAAAAAACAGTTAAAAACTATTAAAAACTATTTCAAAGCATTAAAAGACAAAAAATTAAATGTAAAGAGCAATTAGAAAACAATTAAAAACAATTTAAAATCATTAAAAGACAAGAATAAAATGTACAGTGCAGTATAAGAATTTTAAAGAAAGAGCAGTTAAAGATAGGTTATTTAAAGAAAGGCAACATTAAAAAGATGGGTCTTCAGCCTGGATTTAAAAGAAGTGAGAGTTGCAGCGCACCTGCAGTTTTCTGGGAGTTTGTTCCAGATATGTGGAGCATAAAAACTGAACGCTGCTTCCCCCTGTTTAGTTCTGACTCTGGGGACAACAAGTAGACCTGTCCCAGACGACCTGATAGGTCTGGGTGGGTCATAGTGTAGTAGCAGATCAGAAATGTATTTTGGCCCTAAACCATTTAGTGATTTATAAACCAGCAAAAGTATTTTGAAATCAATTCTTTGAGGCACTGGAAGCCAGTGTAAAGACTTCAGTACTGGAGTGATGTGATCCACTTTCTTGGTTTTAGTGAGGACTCGGGCAGCGTTCTGAATCAGCTGCTGCTGTCTGATGGATTTTTTAGGGAGACCTGTAAAGACACTGTTACAGTAGTCAAGTCTACTGAAGATAAAAGCATGGACAAGTTTTTCCAAATCCTGCTGAGACATAAGTCCTTTAACCCTTGATATATTTTAAGGTGATAATAGGCTGATTTTGTAATTGTCTTAATGTGGCTTTTAAAATTCAGGTCTAAGTCCATGATTACACCAAGATTTCTGGCTTTGTCTGTTGTTATTAACATTGTCGTTTGAAGCTGAGTGGTGACCTTTAATCATTCCTCTTTTGCTCCAAAAACAACCACCTCAGTTTTTTCTTCATTTAATTTAAGAAAGTTATGGCACATCCAGTCGTTAATTTGTTCAATGCACATATTCAGTTGTTGTATTGGGCTATAATTCCCTGGCGATAAGGTTATGTAAATTTGTGTGTCATCCGCATAACTATGGTAACTTATTTTGTTGTTTTCCATAATCTGAGCCAGTGGAAGCATGTAGATGTTGAACAGAAGAGGCCCCAGAACTGAGCCTTGGGGAACTCCGCACGTCATATTTGTATGCTCAGATGTATAATTACCTATAGACACAAAGTAGTCCCTATTCTTTAAATAGGATTCAAACCACTTTAGTACTGAGCCAGAAAGACCAACCCAGTTTTCCAATCGGTCAAGTAATATGTCGTGGTCGACTGTATCAAATGCAGCACTGAGATCAAGTAATACTAAGACTGAAATTTTGCCACTATCTGTGTTTAAGTGGATGTCATTAAAGACTTTAATGAGAGCCGTCTCAGTGCTGTGGTGTGGCCGAAAACCTGACTGGAAGGCATCAAAACTGTTGTTTAGTGATAAGAAAAGGTTGAGTTGTTGAAAAACCGCTTTTTCTATGATTTTGCTTAAAAATGGAAGGTTTGATATAGGCCTATAGTTGCTCATTAGTGATGTGTCTAGATTGTTCTTTTTTAGGAGTGGCTTGATGACTGCAGTTTTTTAGGGCCTGTGAAAGATACCTGAGAGCAGAAATGTGTTTACAATCTGTAGAAGATCAGAAGCCAAACAATTCGAAACATTTTTGAAAAGGCCTGTTGGTAGAATATCAAGGCAACAGGAGGAGGTTTTCAGGTGTTGTATAATGTCTTCCAGGTTGTTATGGTTGATCGTATGAAATTGTGTCATATTTGATTTTGTTTAGTGTGAACACTGTGACAACACATATCCTGTACTTGACATGGAAGCACTGACTGTTTGTCTAATTTTCTGAATTTTGTCTGTGAAGAAGGAGGCAAAGTTATTGCAAGCCTTGGTAGACAATAGTTCAGATGCTACTGGTACTGGAGGATTTGTTAATCTATCGACAGTAGCAAACGAAGCACGTGAATTATTATTGTTTCTGGCGATAATGTCAGAGAAAAAGGACCGCCTTGCATTCCTTAGTTCCAAATTATAAATGTGAAGCCTGTCTTTATAGATGTTATAGTGGACCTGGAGATTAGATTTTCGCCAACTGCGTTCAGCTTTTCGACACTCTTTTTTCTGTTCTCACCACTATAAAATTTCTCCATGGAGATCTTTTCTTACCAGAGACAGCTTTGACCTTAGTGGGAGCAATAGCATCAATAACATTCGTAATTTTACAGTTTAAATTATTTACAAGCTCAGTGACTGAGACCTCTGAAAGGGTGGGTGTGGAGGAGAAAAGCTGAATGAATGATTCACTGGTGTTTTCAGTGATATACCGTTTTCTGATTAACTTTGTTTGAACACTTTTTGGCACCGAGATAGTGCCGTTAAAGAAAACACAGGAATGATCAGAGAGAGCAACATCAGTCACCACAACCTTGGAAATGTTTAGATCCTTGGAGATAATCAAGTCCAGTGTGTGCCCCTTATTGTGCGTGGGCTGTGTCACATGCTGAGTCAGTCCATAGCTCTCAAAAACACAACACAGTTCTTTGGTCCCTCGGTCCTGGGGGTTGTCAACATGAATGTTAAAATCACCAGCAATAATTACACGGTCAAAGTTAATACAGATTATAGACAGCAGTTCATTAAAATCGTCAAAGAAGTTTGCACAGTATTTAGGTGGCCTGTAGATATTTAGAAGTATAGCTTGAGGGGAGGATCTTAGCTGAAGAGCCACATATTCAAAAGAAGCAAAATTTCCATAAGATAATTGCGTACATTGGAATGAGTCATTAAACAAAATGGCAACTCCACCTCCTTTCTTATTCACTCTATTCTCACTCATACAACTGAAGTTAGGGGGGGCTGACTCAATGAGAACAGCAGCACTGTTATTATGGTCCAACCAGGTTTCAGTTAAAAATATAAAATCAAGATTGTGCTTAATAATAAAATCATTGATTAAAAATGATTTTCCTGCCAAAGACCTTACGTTTAGTAGGGCTAGTGTTAGTGTGTTTTTTCATTTTCTGTGACTGACTGTGGCTGACGAGGAATGGATGCTAAGTTTGCAAAGTTTGCCGTTAAGTGCTTATTCGTTATTCTTTTTCTATTACCTATCACAACATAAATTGTGGAAGAATCTAATACGCAGGGCCCAGGCTTGTCTTGGAAAGAGTCATGAGTGCTACTAGGCACTCATGACTGGTGTTTTTACTGCTTTTGATATCTTTTACAGCAGAGTCACCCACAATCAGAGTATGGGGCCCAGTTGTTAGCTTTCTCTGTAGTTTTTTAATTTTAGAATTGCTCTCAGTCCTTAACCTGCTGTGTGATGGTGAGACGCAATCCAGGTTATGTCCAGGGTCCTGCAGCAGAGGAGCAAATCTGTTCTTCACCTGCACACTCAGTTGTTGGGGAGGCATTTTGTTGCTAATTTTTCCTTTTGCAGCTGTCCAAGGCTGTGTCCTAATAAGCATAGGGGTTGAAGAGGCGCTCTGCCTGGATGGTAATTCAGGCCAGCCGGTCGTATCACAGATCTCAGGGCGCTGTGCCCTGCCCGTTAGTCGTCTTCCCAATTCCCAGGAAAATGATTTACTCTTAGGCTTTGCACCAAAAGAGTTCCAGGGAGGACTACCACTTGTTGATTTATTATCCGTTCCACAGCTCTCCTGTTTGTTTGTAATCTTGCTGGTGCTAGTTAGCCGTGTGTTAGCATGCTTTTGTCCATTGTTTTGGTTCAGTGGTAAAGCGGTGTCATTTCCACATGATCCGTTCACTTCCACGTTTACTTCTAACCGGTAAATTTTGGTTTCCAGAACTGCAATCTTTTGAAGGAGTTTGTAGTAGTCCTCCATGGAGAAGTGAGGCATCTTGCTGCTAATAAGCTTTAGCTACAGTCACTTTGACAGGCTTGAGCTATTTGTAGGCCACGCTCACGCAGAAACATTTTGAAAAATGGCAATAGCCTACTATGCCTATAAAAAATGTATAGTCCAGTGATTTATAAGTACCCAGAGCCGTTGCTCTGGATAGAGGAGGAGGACCACGTCGCTCCTCTGATTAAGGATTTGCAGCTTGGATGTGTCCATTTCTGGTATTGTTTGCTAATTCAATCTTGGCTTTTTCCAGAACGAACAAGACAGTGTGACCCAAGATGCATTTCTCGGCATAAAATAAAAAGGATCATCACAAAATGTTTTGCACACAATAAAAAGCACACCAACACAAGGGCTGAGCCAGTAAGGACGCGTTTGTGTGTGTGTGTGTTGTGTGTGTGTGTGTGTGTGCCTGATAATCACCTGTGTCAATGATGCCGGGATTGGAGTGAAACCAGGTAGGTAAAACAAGACCGCTGAAGGTAGAGAAGCCAAGGATGAGCAGGTTACGGGACGAGTTAAGATCCACATACTGGAGAAAGAAAGACACAGAGACAAAGTAAGAGAGCGAAAGGGAGAGAGAGAAAGAGAGAGAGTGAGACAGAGAGACTTTATTTTGCTGTTTTGGAACTTCACACAAATGTGATCCTAAATAATCTGCAACTTCAAAACAGGCCTGATTTCTTTTCTCACATTTATGGTTGTTATGACAGGTCAACTCAGGCCAGCCTAGGGGCAAATCCTGTATATGTGCTCTGACTAATTAATTAGTATAAAGTATAAAGAAGCAACATTTATCCAGCCCCACTACACAAAATGACCGTGGTGCTGAGGGGGGGTTGACACAGTTCTGAGTTAGCTTCTGTTCTACTAGCTTTCAGCTCAAATTTATTTTCCCTCTTCTTTCGTCTTTCTAAAAACACTGAAATTTGAAACCAGAGTTTTCTGCCCTCACTCTAAGCTAAATCTGATCACCTTGTCGGTGCAAACAAGTATTTTGTATATATTCTATACTGTAGCCCCCATGAGATTGTGACACCTATGACTAAGACTCAAGGGAGCTGTAGTTGTCCAATGCAGACAAAATAAGCATTTGAACAAGGACATAAAAACCTTGTATAAGGTTTCATCATTTTGCAAAGACTGATGGAAAAAAAAAATTACGGGAAAAACAAACTGTCTGGTTGGGACTTTGGCCCTTATAATAATGATTCAGTGATAACATGGTTGAAGTACAAAATATTTCTGTGATACAATTTCTGGTGAATACTCCCTCAAACACCCTGCATTTAGAGAACCCCTCCACCGAAATACTTACAAAATTGTCAACAAAATGGCCAACAGTTATATTCTGAAACCAGAAAACTCATAAAAGAGCTAAAATATTTTGTAGGATTTAGCATTGTGCTATCTTATGTTTTCTTCAAATGTTTCTGTCAGATTTCTGCTCCAAATAACTTCCCAGTGTGTCTGTGATGGAAAAGCCTGGGATATGTGAGATTTTTTAAAGGAAGACATACGTTCAATACATGTTGATGATGTGCTTACTGCTTGCCTGTTAAAAGTCCCTTATTACTTCTCCGTTTTTTTCACCAGGAAAATGTCCTCACATTTATGATCTAGAAAATAATTACACAGTGATAGCATTTCTTGAACTAACATCCAAAGTACGACACTATCTTTTGAGATTAATAATGTAAAAGATATCTTTGTGGATTGTTTTAACAGTGCTAAAGACCTGACCCAGCACTCCTGCTTTAGGCCACGTCCACACGTACCAAAACGATCTTTTTTTTACCCGTCTTCCCTGGATTCGTTTCAAGAATAGTTGCGTCCAAACGAATCCACTTGTAAATGACTCAATATGCCACTTCATATGCCAGGCCTATAGGCGGCGCTGTTTCTGCTACAGAAATTCACCAAAACAACGGAGAAGAAGAGCATAGTGACTTCCACTTCCCATCATAACATGACTAGCTAGATTATAACTTTCTCTTAATACATCCGTGGACTATAATAACTTTCACCACTGCTCATTTTATAAAGGCCGCCAGAAGAAAACGTGTCTTTGTTTACGTTGTATAATGTGCTGTTGGATTGCTTTTTATTTTGCATGATTGCAGCGCGCTAGCAGCGCGCTAATGTTAACTAGCTCTAACATCGGCAGTCAAACAAACATCAATGATCCATGAATGTTGTCTTTTTAATAATCTATACGTTTTTCTTGCAGTAGCCTTTCTACAATAAGCCGTGGTAAAAGTTACTATAATCCGTTCAAGGAGTTGATAAGCAGACAGATTAGCTAGCTAGTTGATAAATTGTCTACTTCCACTTTATAAACAGATAGCCATCGCAGCTAACGTTAACGTTACCTCGCTGCTGGAGCGGTCAGCTGCTTTAGCGGTCAGCTGCTTTAGCGATGTTTAACGTTGGCTACATAACGTTAGCAATATATTTTGTGTAGAATCCAGATGGAAGGGTCAGACAGCAGAGACACAGTATTTAGATGAAGTGAGCTGGTTTGACCATGGTGATGGGACATGCTTGCTTAGCTTCACCGCAGTTGTGTGCGTCAGTGGCCGTGGGAGAGGGTGTAAAAGAGGGGTGTGGCAATGACATCATCAATACGGATTCGTATTCACCATCCATACGAAGCCAAACAAGAGCCGTTTTCGGATTTTTTCACCCTGAGACCAGGTTTAAAAAAATGCAAAACATGTGCGTTTGCACAAAAAAACGTTTCCGTGTGGATGGCCCCTTAATCACACAGAGATATCTCATGCCAGGATCCCCGTTGACCTGAGTTCACTTGGTTGCCTTTGTTGCATGGACGGTTTTCCGACTACACTGACGACTAAAAGTGTATCACCAACTTTATGGTGTGCTCACACCAAACACGAAGCAAGTATTTTACATGGCCCGATTACATACAAAGCCAGTGCAAAGATCGCAGAAGTCATCTAGACATACTTTTTGGAGAGATGATGCAATTCATTGAGCTGTGTCCACCTCCGGATGATGTAAGGAATCCAGAAATGTTGTGGCCGCTTACAGCTCTACACCAGTGAACTTGTGCGAGTAACAAGAGGCAAAAATTTGCTTCACTCAACCTCCAGAGGGCCAGTAACTGTCATGCTAAATATGTATGCAGAGAGAGCAATGTTATGGTATTTAATATCTTACATGTAACAGTAAATGATTTAATTCTTTTAAAAAACAGCTGAAAACTCACCCTTTTGATCGCAATTTTAATTAAAGCTGCAAGCAGCGATGGACGGGCCCTCGCGCCTCTGGGCGCGTCGGGGTTACTGGCGGACGCCGCTCCTTGCGACATGTGCATTTGCGCGGCACTCAGACACCGCAAATCATCACCAATGAAAAGGGAACTCCCTGCTGAGTTCAATGATACCTCACACAAGACTCTACGTCATACAGTTCATTAGCTGTGAAAAGGGGCGTGGCTAAAGCATAGGGAGCGGGTCAAACCATCTGCAATTAAATAGGAACTCTCTGCTGAGTTCAATGATACCTCACACAAGACTTTACCTTAAATGGGTCACCAGTTATGAAAGGGGGTATGGCTTGATCATAGAGGGTGGGCCAAACCATCACCAATGAAGAAGGAACTCTCTGCTGAGTTCAGTGACACCTCACACAAGGGTCTACCTTAAATGGTTAAAATATCATGAAATGGGGCGTGGCTTGAGCATAGGGGGCAGGCCAAACCATCACCAATGAAGAAGGAACTCTCTGCTGAGTTCAATGACACCTCACACAAGGGTCTACCTTAAATGGTTAAAATATCATGAAATGGGGCGTGGCTTTAAGCATAGGGGCAGCTCAGTATCACATGTAGACCACACATTCTAAGTTTCATGTAAATCGGATGTGGTTTGTCATATAAGGCGCATTTCCTGTTGCCAGCAGGGGGTGCTATGACCAAAAGTAAATATTGACCTGTAGATGTCCTCAGGCCTGGACCCTTGTCAATCGTGAGAAATTTCGGGCAGATACGACAACGTACACTCAAGTTACAACAACTTCTTTGTTCATCGCTCAACACTCAAAATGGCCGCCACGCCACGTCCACACCATTTGACGAAAAGTTTTTCTTTTAATAACTTTTCATCTTTAAGGTGTTGAGATGGTACAGACCAAATTTGAAGTCTATCGGATGAAATCTCTCGGAGGAGTTTGTTAAAGTATAGCACCTTGACTTTTAGGCCTACTTCCTGTTGCCACTAGAGGGCGCTATGACTTTGAGTCAATTTTGTCTGGTAAATAAAATGGCCGCCCTGCCACGGCCATGCCCTATGACGAAAAGTTTTTCTTTTAATAACTTTTCATCACCAACGTCTTAAGATGGCACAGACCGAATTTGAAGTTGATCGGATGAAATCTCTAGGAGGAGTTCGTTAAAGTACTTATGTGAAAATGGACAAAATCTCACAAATTTCGAACTTCCTGTTGGGTTTAGGGTATCCCTCCAATGACGTTTTTTTGTACGTCTTGACATGCTTCATATGTGTACCAAGTTTCGTGAGCCTACGTTAAACGTACTGCAGGGGCAAAAAAATGTTTAAGTTTGTAGGGGGCGCTAGCGAGCCATTTTTGTGCTCCTATTCCCGAAACCCTTAAAATACATAAATTTTCACCAGACTTGATGTGAACGCCAATTTTGGTGAGTTTTTGAATATGTTAAGCCCCTCAAAAAGGCAATTAATTTGCTGTAATAATAATAATTCCTTCAGTTTCAATAGGGTCTTCGCCGCTCGGGCCCTAACTAGTCAGTTTGATATTTATATTCCTGATTATATATTAGCTTTACTGACTTATAGTTCTGTTATGTTGGATTTTGATTTTTTTGTCTGCAACCTGTTAATCTGTTTGGTTAGTTTTTAGAAATTTGAGCTACCCAAATAAAGTTTATTTTTATTAATTGACTCCCATAGGAATCTTCTTTTCTTGCTCAACACGTCCTCATACGTAAACAACAGACTTGGTCGTTGGCCAATGACTCACAACACAATATATATGACCATTGTATTTAACGTTGTGAAACAATCACAGTTTTGAACATGTGATTAACGTTTTAAAACGGAACTACGTGGTTAAGTTTAGGCAACAAAACTACTGGGTTAGGTTTAGGAAATTATCATGGTTTGGGTTAAATTTTGTCTGCTAAGTCTGTGACATTGTTACGCTCAGTGTTGTGCCTGAACGCGTTCATTGAACGATAGTTCATGAACTCGTTCATATTTTGGGCGAATATGAACTGGACGTACTGTATTACTGCCTGATGAAAGTTACTGTGAACTCGTTCATTCTGGTGTCTGTGAACGGCACGCTCTTTCAGTTTAACTTCGTTCAATAGGGTGCCAGATTTCTATAGAGCCTTCCAGGCGAAAACCCGGCTAAAACACACCGTAAACAGGCCTTAATATTTAGCGGAATAAACACCAACTTTGCCCGCTGGTTTTCAAAAAGAAAATCCGAAAAAAATAACTATGAACTAGTTCATTTTTGGAACTGTGAACTTAGTTCAAAATTTTGAAGTATGAACTGAACTAGTTCATTTTAAAATTTGTGAACTGAACTTTGAACTAGTTCATGTAGAAAGTGGACTTTCCCAACACAGGTTACGCTGCAATGTGTTTATGAACTAACTTTTTATATTGGTAAACTTAAAAAAAAAGCTTCAGCATCAGCTTTTGGTTTCCCATGGGACAGCAGCAGTCTCAGGGGTTAAAGTCCTATGTTTGTTTGGCGTTTTTTAAAATACGTTTTAATAAGCAACTCACTAAAATGATACTTCCTCTTTTGCTCCCACCATAATTACTACGGCCACTAGAGGTCGAAGCCTGACAACACGTAAACATTGGTCGTAATAAGCTGCTTGCACAATTGACCTATACAGATTTTTTTTTTTTGGTGAGGATGGTCTGGTATTTCAGGTCACAGGGTCAGTGACAGAGAAGCACCCCTGGAACCAGCTAGACTCAGTATCTAGTTCAAGGGCCCCTTAGCAGGGTGGAAGTTTTGTGTCTCAGGTTCTTAATTTTCAAAGGAAGTGGGGCGAAATATAATAAAACAATAACATATGATACAGACTGTTACAATATTGAAATGTGTTTACCTGAAGGTTGGATATCCCCACTGCTGCGATCATTCCAAACATAACGAGGAACATGCCTCCAATGACCGGGTCTGGGATGGTGATAAAAACTGCTCCAAATTTCCCAAAGATCCCCAGGACGATCATCAGAATGCCGGTCGTCTGGAGGACCAGTCTGCTGCCAACCTGGAATAAAATGAGCACAGGGACTTGTTAACCTGTGTTTATGAGAGGGGTTACTCCATCATTCACACCATGCCAGCTTTATTTTTTGTACCAGGATGCTGTGTGGGGAAAACACCTCTGAGAAGCATGCAGAAGTCTTAACAAGGACACTATCAATTTCATCTGCAATGATTTTAAGTTGGATGTAGACGTGAGAAAACAGAGAAAACAGCATCAGAAAAAGAGTTTCGGGTCAAGCCCGCATAAATCATAAAACATTCAGCTGTAGCATGGGCTTTTATCTGTGCTATTTATCTGTCGCTCAGTGCTATATATTTGTACATACCGTTCTAGTGAAATACGCCATAAAAAATTAACTAAATACATGCCAAGTCTTACTTCAACATTAATGTCCTCAGTGTTTGCCAAGAGACTACAGGCATCTTTATGGATGTTCTTATCTGTGTGATGCTGATTGTTGCTCATGCAGTTTTATCCAAATGTAGTTTCTCACATTATTTAACATTACTGATTCTTCCGTACAGTTTTTCCTTCCCAATTTTGCCAGAATGTGAAGATGACAAAATGAATCAAATTTATTGGCATCCACATCAGCAACTCACTAAAATGGAACTTCATCTTCAGTCACATGCCAAAAAAGGCAAAAAAAAGGCTCTGTAAAGAAGATGAAATTGAAGCAGTATCTCCTCCTCCAGTTATATTACCGTCATTTAAAGTGTCAGTCTGTTCAGCATCTCAGAAACTGAGACTCACAAACAACTGCAGTGCACAATCAATAAATCATCCCAAATAATCGGTTTCCCTATAATATTATACTCATAAGGTCAAGCTAAATCCTATCTGACCCCTCTAACCCTGCTCACTATCTTTCCTCAGGAGGTGATAGGCTCCTGTCCACCCAAAACACTGAGCTTTAAAGACCATTTCATTCATCCATGATATACATGCAATTGCGCTAGTGTATAATTTCTTTATTTCTATTCATACTCTTATGACTTACAAATGCCTGGATGATGCCGGCAGTGGATGTATTAAAGCTTTAGTGCGTAATTAAGGAACAGGACTTTTGTAATCACCAGCCAACATGGCTAGTAGATTTTTAAAGTTACCAGCCAATCAGATTTGCCACTAGCCACTTTTGTTTTTTTCCTAATTAACTTTACTTTAATTTCAGCTCCTCTGGTTTGTTTGGTACGGAGCCCCTAAGGGGACATGAGCAAAACAAAATCAAAAGTTTAGTTTCATGTGCTCATGCAAAACTTTTGTGTGAGCACATGAAAGCCGTAAATTGATGTAGCCTGGGCCATACTGGAGACAGTGACAGCTATAGAAATGACTACAGTACAGGAGTTAGTTGCACTATATTTTAATCTAGGTCTTCATTACAAGGACATTGCTGCTTTGCTTGCAAGTCGTCACCATTATATTGTTTCAATACGACATTTAATATGGATTTTAAAGTCTTGTAATCTGTTACAGTTACAAACATCTGGCCAACTCCACAGATATAGGTGGATGTACACAAAATGCAAGGAGAATGGATTAAACATAAGAAAAGACGATGTTCAATTAATTCTACGAGAACTCCAAGGGGTCTTGAACGGGACATTCTAAAACGCTTAACGTGAAAAAGCTTAACGTGGTTTGATGTACCTAAACAATGATCAATGATTACCAAATTTCTCTCTCATATTGCTCCTCATAAACACTGAAAACTGTCAATGGGTTTCAAAGCGGCGCACATGAAAACAAATCTAAAGTTTAGTTTCATGTGCTCACGTGAAACTTTCATGTGTGCACATGAAAAGGTTTTGCGTGCGCACATGAAATTTTCACGTGAGCACATGAAACTAAACTTTAGATATATATATATTTTTTTGCTCATGTCCCCTTAGGGGCTCCGTAGTTTGGTGCCGTTCCATTTTTCTTCTCTGTTTCAGCGTAGCTCGTAATCGATACTGCGGACGCTAGGCACATAACCAATGGTTGTACGACATGTCACGACATAAGTGTTCATAGGAAATGTAGGAGTAGTACTACAAGCAGTGTTGCCAGATAAATATTACGTTTCCAAGCCAAACACACACAAAACCGCCCTAACGGTATCACAGAGGGTTTGTATCATGTGGATTATTTGTGAATTCAATAGGTCATTTAGTCTACCCTCCTTTACCTTCACAAGGTCTTACAATGTGAGTGTGGGTAAAGTCTGCTATTAACATGGCAAACACAGTTGCCCTCAAACAGGCCAAATAATGAATTCACTGCTATCAAAACTATTTACCTAAATTCAATCATTTGACCTTTCATTTTGCAAAGTGCAGAGGAACTGATAGAAGAAGATCACAAAGCATTCTGAAGGGTTGAGCTCACTATAGTTCACTCAAGTTTTCATTTTAATGTACTAGAACTAAAGACAGCAGCAGGGATTCTTCCGAGGGAAAGGGCCGAGGGGCAGTTAACTATCACAACACTCTGCAAGACTTAAAAGGCATGAAGTGACAAGCATTTGTATGTCAAGACACAGTAAATTGTTCCTGCTCTCAAAATAACCAAAAGCGGAATCCTACACTGGCAGCATTAGGCTTGGAGGTATGTAAACAAGAGGCTTATAGCTGGTTTCCACTGTGTATATTAAAGTTACAGTGTGAAAATGTGCATGTGATTATACTAGCTTTGGAATTATTCTCATACCATAAGGTTTTGTTTGTAGGAATGATCTTTGTTTTGGTTTTAGTTCATTCATTTCAAATCTGTTTGCCACAGAGTCATTCTTATCTACCAGCACAAGGGCTATTTCACAAAACCCAGATAAGGGATTAAGCCGGGATTTCCCAGTTATCCTGGCTCAATTTAGCCTTGACTCGGTTTCACAAAAGCAGAGGCACCTAATTTATTCTATACAGCTAGCCTGCTCCTGACCAGGCTAACAGCCAGGATTTATTAATCCTGGAGCCTTTTCTGTTCACTCAGCAGTGGTTTTACATTATTGTTATCAGCCTGTTAGCCTGTTATTATTGTTAACGTCTGTTAAAGATGCAGTAGGTAAGTCTTATAACACTAACTTTCTGTCATATTTGCTGAAACTGACCCTATGTTCCAGTAGAACTACATGAATTATGTAAAAAAAAAAGACAACTCCTCTGGCACCTCCTACAGCCTGTAGTGCCATTGGCAAATTCCCCGGGCACGAGCTGCAGAAAAGTTTTCCAAAACTCCGGTGAATATTGGAGCGGCTTTTCAGAGGTGGCGTGGCTGCAGGATTTTAAAGATCTGAAGAACGATGCAGATGTAGCCACATTTCCATAATAACATAATTACCATGAATGATTTATCTTTCACTTGGTTATTAATAGTCAAAAGTCCACAAAGATAGGTTGGTGAGGATGATAGTAACGTTAGCACAGTGGTCGGTCTGATATGATGCTGAAATGGCTAACGTCATAGGCCGACCAGGGCTATGCAATTTGGGTAGGGGCCGCTCACTGATCCCCCCTATATTCCTGAAAATCCTAGACATGGTTGTGATCGTTAGTGCTTTCTGATTAGCCTGCGTTTGTACTGAAATAAGAGGTTGCTGCGGCCTGCCGTAGGGGTTGAGCAGAGGCTGCACAGTTTGACCAGCAGGCAGTGGACTCCTGATTGCTACTCTGCTACTGCTCGGGGGAAATAACTGATGAATATACTATGTTACATTCATGTTTACAGTGTGCATTATATTTATCATCAATAGATTTTAGAGTCCAATTTCTACAGTGTCTTTATTTTCTATGTCCATATATATGAGGGAGCAAAGCATATAATATGTAACGAAGGAAACTCGTCCTCCATAAAAAAAAGTCTAAAAATATACATTTACGAACTACTGCTTTTAACTGAAACCATTCAATGAGTAACTTGTCATTTGCAAAAATGTTTGGAAGTTAATATGACTTAGGAAATTTATATATTTATATATATTTATATACGTAAGGGATTTACAAATCTGACACGAAGTGATGTTTAAGCTGCACTTAATTAGACTTGTTTTCTTTTTTTACTCTGTGGCTATGACTCAAATGACTGTGAGCAATGTAAAAAGGCTTCATTCGTAGGGACATGCCCATAGAGAATTATCACTAACGCTGTAGCTTTACAAAAATTTTAGCCTCTTTTAACCCATCTTTTTGGATTTACATAGCATTTGCTTAATGGTTCACACTCAGTGCTCCTTTCAGCCCCATTTCCAGCAGCAGCAGGACGCTGTTTTAAGCAAACAATATAAACCCAGTGTATTCTACTGTCACAGCATCAGATTGTCCGCAGACAAAGCAAATAACTGGTGATGAAAGTGGAAAATTTAGAAATAGCTGGATATGTTCTTGGTGGAGACAAAGACAAAACTAAAAGGTCAACAGAAACATGACTCCAGATTATGTAGCTTGTCTAGATGATGTACAAATAATATATTGTTTGCTAAAATACTATATAGTAAGACTCCTAAAACACTTGAGGAAACTATTATGTTGCGTACCTTGGTGATGCCCAGTGCAGCGATGTTCTGGCTGTAGGAGGTGGTTCCGTTTCCAGTTCCCCACAGTGCAGCCAGGATGCAGCCAATGCCCTCCACTGCGATACCTCGGTTTATGGCATGAGTCGGGGGAGGAGGGGCGCCAGACAAGCGAGCACAAGCGTAGTAGTCACCGATTGATTCCATGGTCGAGGCCAAGACGCCTGCCATCATACCCAACACTGAAGACACACTCACTGTGGGCATACCCCATTGACCTGTGTGTTCAGAATAGGCATACTTTAGTTTCCATACATATAGCTACCTGGGCTGGTCCATTATAGGAAAAACATTATAATCACAATTATTTTGGTCAATATTGAAATCAGGATTATTTAACACTTACTCCTTAACCTTTGGAAAGATGTTGCATTTATTGAACTTAAAAAAAAACAGTGAAACAGTTAAACAAATCAACAGTGAAAACACCTTGGACTGTTACCTTTCCCTTAATAATTTTCCCGCTGAACTTCTTGAATTCCCCTTAAAATAAAAAATATAAAAATATATATTAAAATGTTTAAATAGTATTAAATAATGAACACAAAATGAGATTAACTGTTGCAGTGCACTTTCAAAATTTCTTGAAAACAAGTAATAAATAATATGCAAATAAAAGAAAAAAATTATAAATTAAATTAGCTCAAAACAAATTTGTTGATATAATGTATTGAACATGTAACATTAGACATGTAACATTTTGTCAAACTAAAATCAACTAATTCGGGAGGGGCGAAAGTGTGCGTGTCATTCAAATAACAAGACAAAAAAAGAGTTTACTTGCATGACTCAATTGTTTTTGTGATCGTTAAAATCGATCGTTAAAATCAAAATCAAAATTCTATTAACTGCACAGCCCTAATAGCTACAAACACTCAACCATATACGTAACTGGATTACTGCCAATATCCTTCAACATTTTAAATATTTCATAGGCTAGAGCCAGCTCTGGTTGACATTTCCTGAAAGTTGCATATTTCGTTTTGACTGGGGGAATGGCTGCTACCGGATGACCTAGAGGCCAAGAAGTTCCATATGTCAACAGACAAACCATTCCTCCTAAACCATTGAAGTATTTATAGAAAAGATGTAGTGGTACAAAACATCTGCCAGACCAAAGGTTTACATGACGCCATGTCCACTTTACTCAATCTGTTACATAAACATCTGAACAGATCCAAATATCATGCAAAGATTTATTTTCGTACAATTTTGGAACTGAACCCATCCCAGCAAAAACCTTTCGGGGTTATAGAATTCCTCACATAAATTACTCAACAGGTGAATGTGAGATGCTGATTATCTGATCCATATGGATAATGCCCTCATAGGACCCTCAGCACAAACTAAAGAAATGCAAATTTTCAGTTTAGGAGACATTTTTTATCTCCACCTGCCATGGTTAACCTGTTGGGCTAGTTGAGAAGTCCAAATAGCTTTGCTTCTGGCTCAAATACAGTATATGGGTGGGATGCCAGTGGGGGGCCCGGTCCTTGTTGCTACATGGGTGATTCCTGCTAGTGGTTTCAGGCATACACTATGTATTTTAGGTTATGGACCCCCCCCCCACAGAAACATTTACGCAACAAAGTTCATGCAATGTTTTTAGCCATGATTCCATTTCAAATGTTGACATAAAAGACATGACATGATTACATATTATTACATGTATTGAGCATCTGAGTTACTGAGTCATCTTGGCATTGAATTGTTAACTTTCCACTTAAGGTAGCATGGTGGCCCAATGGTTAGCACTGTGGCCTCACAGCAAGAAGTTTCTGGGTTCAAATCCAGGTCGTTCCAGTTTGTATGTTCTCCCCATGTTTGCATGGGTTTCCTCTGGGTGTTCCAGTTTCCCCCACCATCAAAAACATGTACTCCAGTCAGTGCCTTTGATCAAGGCCAAGGCCTCCTGATCTGAGCCAGTGCCTTTGATCAAGGCACTGGCTCAGATCAGGAGTTGGTCCACAGGTGCTGTAAATGGCTGCCCACTTCTCCCGTGAGGGATGGGTTAAATGCAGAGAATGAATTTTGCTACATGTATGTGACAATAAAGTACCTTTACTTAAGATAGGAGTAACATGCAGCAATTGCAATGACTCAGGGACATTGTGGTAATTTTAACACCCAACATCCCTGCTCTCTTTGTTGCTTAGTTTTTGGCCTTTCTGGTGGCGTGTAGGCCTGTAACAATGAATTGCAATATGACATGAATGCTTCATCTAAATTACGTTAAAAGAAGCAGGAGCAGCCACTGCAGGATCACTTTGTATAAGATACATTTGTTTCCAGCGATTATTGCATCCTCTCTTTTTTTGATATGTAAAAAGTTTTACATCTAAATTAACAAAAATTTTAAGAATAAAATTTCCCCCCTTCATTTTCTATGTACAAGTTGAAATGCACAAATGGTTCAAAACGGTTCAAGATTTTTATTATTTTTATTAGTGACGTTAACGAAATCTAGGGGAACTTCTAAAGCAGGCTCCTTTCATACCCATTTCCTACAGGTTCTTTTATCAAAACATATTTTTCAGGTCTTTACCTCCAAAATAAACTATTGTCTCAACTGTAATTACAGTCTTACATGCTGAAATGTAAACCTAATTCCACCCATGTGTACATGTAATGGAAAGTCCTTGGAAAATGCAGCGGTCATGTCTTTTTTATATTCCTTGGCACTTTGTTGTATACATTTTGTAAATTACTTTGGTCCTATGGTGTGCGTAATTAGTATTGTCCTTAGTATATATCTGTGATGTGGGTGTGATGTGTTGAATCATACGTATTGTGTAATACTAACATGCTGATGTTTTTCTTCCGTGGTATTTTTTGTGCAGGACAATTACGTTCATAAACCCAGAACCAGTATGTTCGTTAAGGCAGTTATCAACAGATGGTGTCAAAAAGAGATTACATTGAAAATGACCTTTAAAGCACATGTCGTCATCGTCTTGGGTCGATAATGCCGATACTCCAGCACCTTTCAAAGGCATGCAAAAACATACACTCCCACATTGCAAAAAGACACATGAATAGAAATGCATGGGTTCTTATTCATAAATCTCTCCTAAAATTCCAGAGAGCAGATTAGTCATATATGGTGAAGTATCAGATTTTCCTTATCCCAGTTGACAAGTCATTGTCCTCTGAAATAAACGTATTTAAAAGAGAAATTTGCCATTTATGATGTGGATGTCCAATCAGAGTTGATGGTAAATGTTATTGATTAAAGCAATACATTTCACAGTGGCATGCTTTATTGACCGAGTCGCAGCTGCAACATCTGTGGTTCTTCCTGCATCCAGTGACGTGAAAGTGCCGTAGTTGGAGGCAAGGAAGAACTACAAACTATTCAACTTGGATTTTGTCTCCGTCTAGCCAGGCGGTGTGGTCTAGATGCCACTCAAAAATAGAATTCCTTGTTCTTTTCACTTGTTTTGCAAACTTGTTACATTTGCAAAAGCTGAAATGGCATCCCAAAATAACAAGTGCAGAGGGTGTTATGGAAGAGGACTTTTATATTTTGCAGTGTTTTGGTTTCCCCGGATATTCAGCCGTATTTATTCGAGCCAGGGCATATGTCCGAAGAAATGCAGCGAGAGAGGCCGAGGCCGAGGCTGTAGCGGGGAGGATATTGTTGGATGCAGGGAGCCTCCAGAACCTGAGCTGCCAATATCAAACGATGACTGGTGGTGACTTTGCTCAAATTGCCCTCTGATGCCAACAGAATCATTCTGCTGCAATGAATGTCATGGGCAGTTTTTTTTGGATGCTGTGTGTGCGTTGCTATGTTTGAAGGTTTTACTCCACAGTTGGACACAGATGTGCTGCAGACCTTCTTCAGGATCCCGAAGATAAACTGGAAAAGACAACCAAGACCAGCAGGGCCGATGTTTGTCACAGACTATAGACACATTTTGCTCTGGATGATGGCCGCTTTTGTTTCTGAAGACAAGACTGTATGCACTGCCTCATCTATTTCAGTGAGAGTGTCAGTACTTAACCCTTGTGTTGTCCTTCGGGTCCCAGTGACCCGAAGGACAACACAAGGATTATGTACTTCCGTTTACTTTGTTGAGAATTGCTCTCTAAACAAGGGTTAATACAGCACCTTAGTTCTTGTTTGTACAGCATTTTGGTCAGCTTAAACTGTGTTTAAATGTGTTCTAGAAATAAACTTTACTTACTTACTTTACACAAACAGGGTTTAGAGAGCAATTCTCAACAAAGTAAAGGGAAGTACATAATCCTTGTGTGGTCCTTCGGGTCACTGGGACCCGAAGGACCACACAAGGGTTATGGGAGAATGATATGTCTGAAGAGGTGTTAAAAACTCTAAAACCTTAGGAAAGTTACATACAATACTGGGACATTTGGATGTAAACAGTTGATCGAGGTTATTCAAAGTTACCCGTCTGTTCTTCTGTACTTGCGTTTCCAAGGAGGCCCTATTCTTACAACCTAATCATTTGGACATACGCCATATTAAGGACAAGGAAAATGTGGTGGCAGATGCAGTCACGTGCACCACTGTCATAAGATTTTGTTAAAACTGCCCATCATTTCTTTTATTTCAGTGTTTCATGAACAAATAAAACGCTTCCTTGTATTCAAGGCCATTGGGTCATGTAGATGAGGGGGTGGTAAAGATTCTCCCGCTATTGATAAAGGACTGTGGCAATGCGCTGAAATGAATAGGTGTTATGGGAGATAATATTGAAGTGGTTAATTGTTTAATATGAAGTTTGATTTATTGTTTCTAACAATTTTTTTTATTTTCTTCAAGGTCGGTGGTGGGACCTGGCACTTGAGGAGGGGGTGTGACGGCTCCTAGGCCTCATTTCAAGTCCTTTTGGTTGCTTGGATATGGGGATTGGCTAATAAGAACAGATGACTGACGCCTGGGCAGTCACTCTCGCTCACTCCCTCATCAAGGTTGCTTGGTTTGTTTGGACTTTGGTTGAGTTACTTTTGCTTTCTTACTGTACATTGCTACAACTTCACACATCCATACACTACACACATTACTGATAAACTAATAGCACATTCTCCACATTTTGTCATACCTTTGAGCCAGGTTTGTTAAGTTCCCGATAAGGGAAATGCTAAGTTGGGCCTATATTGTAAAAATGGAGTAGTGAAACTGTAAAGTGCTGCTAGTGACCATGTAGAAAAATTAAAGAGTTATTGCCGTCTTGGTTCATGCTGGTTCGGAAAGTCAAGCCTCCGTGTTTAAATTTTATTACCTGCATAAGTATAGGGGCAACTCGGCTGCACTATGTTTTGGCTGGTCGTCAGTAGCTTGTGCACAATGCATCCTGGTACATGTATGTAGAAACTGCTGGCACGGTACTGTGAGCAGGAGAACTCTTTTCTCGGGCAATAAAGCACACACTGAAGAATGTATTGCTTAAATTGACTACAATCAACACACTGATTGGACATCCAAATAAAAAGTGGCAAATTTTCCCTTTGATAACCACCATGCTAGAAGAGTAGATGGGGTTTGGTTCATATTTGGATAACAAAGTGAAACCAGCTGAGTTTCTATTCTGTTAATTAATTGATACCCATTTATGCACACTGAATAATACAATGTCTTGCCAAAAACATTGCGTACAGACAATTTTCCAATTTGTTAATCGAGAACGTGCTGCTATCATAAAAAAAAAAAAAAAAATGTTTTGTTTATGTGTTTCATTGGCACAGTTGTTCCTGTTATTATTTTAGATTGTTTTCTGGCAATAATATGGATTACAGGACCTGAGTTAATGTGCCGCCTGCAAACAGCAGGGGCCATGTGCAAATAATCAAAGAGTCATGAAACTGACTTTGCTGTTAACATTCATGAATAAGAAACTGACACCAAACTGACCCTGCAAGTGAGTGTTCCGACATCACAAATCTATAGATTGTTTTTGACACACATATGCATTTAATATTTGGCAGAACAAAGTGTATGTATGTAGTGAGAAAACAATATATCTATGTGAATGTTATATGATAAGAACCAAAAACTGCTAAAATGATGATCATGAGTGGTTTTGAAAATCAGTCCAAAGGTTGTAGAATTTTATTACAGCAGCACATGTTCTTTGAAACTGAGGAACACATGCTCCACATGGAAATCCTGCATGGGTTGCTGCCAGTTCAACTTCAAGCCATAGCCAACTGACTGTCAGGAGGCTTCTTGTCCCATTGCAGTTATAAAAAATCTTATTTTGTAGATCAACATCATCGTCTTAATCATCATCATCATCATCATCATCATCATCATCATCATCATCATCATCATCATCCCATTTCAGACACTCAATTGTCAGGAGATTAAGCAATTAAAGCAAACACTGATAATTTGAATCCACTCCAAGAGATTCAGTGACAGTTTGGCGGCTGAAAGATGAAAGAGCAGTAGTGCAACCCTCAGCTAAGTTACAGAATGTCGTCTGTTTGCATTTGGTTTGGATGTTTGCCAAAGATGAAATTATAAAGAGGCTGACAGACAAGATGAATAAATTGAAAGGAACCACAGTACTCAGCAGTTTCAAACAACTGTTAAAAGTTGGGAAACTTTGACATTTATTAGAGCAATAATTGACAGATTGTTTGTTAGTGCCACAACTAATGGCTAAACATTTAAAAATTAGTTGGCAAATAACTCACCCTTCATAGTTACCATGTGTGTTGCTCCTACTACTCTTAAAATCACGCTCTGGGAAATATACCTTAAGGTGACCAGGTTTGACCAATTAAGTATACAGCATAAAAAATGTGTTAAATTATGACATTCATTCACTTACCTGGGTAAGGCACATGGATCCAAGGGGAGTTTGCCACAGCATCCAGGCTGATGTCAGTCCTGGCTGAGAAGCCATACTCATCGGACTTTGAAGGAAAGACGTCAAAGATTGTCAGTAAGAAGCAGACCAGCCAGGCGCCACACATCCCGAACAAAGCCTAGAATTTGAAATCAGATCCAGAATGTCACATTACATTTGAACTGAAGTTCAACCAACATATAAAACATTAGTGAAATTATTTTAGGCCCGACAAGGCAGTATTTACTACAGGTTTTGAAGACTAAAAGCCCTAAAGGTCCCATGACATGTTGCTCTTTGGATGCTTTTATATAGGCCTTAGTGGTCCCCTAATACTGTATCTGAAGTCTCTTTTATATAGACCTTAGTGGTCCCCTAATACTGTATCTGAAGTCTCTTTTATATAGACCTTAGTGGTCCCCGAATACTGTATCTGAAGTCTCTTTTATATAGACCTTAGTGGTCCCCTAATACTGTATCTGAAGTCTCTTTCCCGAAATTCAGCCTTGGTGCAGAATTACAGCCACTAGAGCCAGTCCCACAATGAGCTTTCCTTAGGATGTGCCATTTCAGGCAAGGTGGAGGGTGGGGGTGTGGCCTTGACCAACTGCCACTTTGCTCGTTTGAAAGCCATGAGGTCTCTCTCTCATTGGTGGGCCAAATTCTCTGGGCGGGCAAAGCAGAGAAAGGGGAGGTAACCTTGCTCCTTATGACCATCAGGTCATAATGGGTTATGATCATAAGGAGAAGATTCCAGATCGGCCCATCTGAGCTTTCATTTTCTCAAAGGCAGAGCAGGATACCCAGGGCTCGGTTTACACCTATCACCATTTCTAGCCACTGGGGGACCATAGGCAGGATGGGGGAACGCATATTAATGTTACAAAAACCTCATAAAGTGACATTTTCATGCCATGGGACCTTTAAAGCTATTAAGTAAAGTATTAAACTCAACTAAATGCCTAGCCTCACGTGGCCGAAATTACCTTCTTGTTGTTTGATTTGTACCACAAGCATTCAATTTGAGCCTGCATACGTCTTCATACAACACGCCTTGGGCACAGGTCTGCATTTCTGATTGCATTGGTACAGCAATAACTTGGGAGCAAAGAGTGGTGCAAAAAGAGTGCTTTTACCATTTGCAGGGCTTTCCTAGGAAAGTCGCTTAAGGCATCAAAAAAAATTCTTCATATTTCATTTCTTTGATACTATCTTGACAACACCTATAAGATCAAAGAGGAAGATAAATCAAGTGAGATCCATAAGATCCTCATATTTGAACTACTAATGATGATGAAGTGCCAGAGTAATGTATGCATTATATGACCCCTTAATGATGAAAAGGACTGTGTAAGCTGTGAGTGTTAGCTAACCTCAGAAAGTAGATGGGCTCTTTCCCTGCTGCTATATAATTCCTGGCTTTGTTCCTTCACACTTAAAAGCTTTGCATTGTATGCTTTGGCTTCATTTGATGGACAAAACTACTAATGAATATCTATTAAAAAAAAAACTGTGTTTACTCTAAGATCAAGAGACCTTCAGGTCTTTTTTTGTTTCTTGGGTGTTCACATGATGAAAACGTGTTTGCCCTCAGCAGTGACGGACTGGTAATCTGGCATTTGGGCAGATGCCAGAGGGGCCGCGGGCCCTCATACGCCGTTTGGGCCGGCCTGCCAATCAGAGAGTCGCATGATTGTCACAGCCATGCGGCCACTTAATTGTAAACAGCGGCCCATATAATTTCTCTCGGCCCCCTTTCAAAGCTTCAATAACAAAGTTCTTTGGCCAAACCATAGCCAAGCTTTTCAAAATCCTTCACATCTAGCAACAACATAATCTGATAGGTATTAATAGCACATATCTGATAGGTATTTATAGCACATATCAGTTTCTCAATATCACAGTCATGGTTACCCTCTACAGTCACAAACTTTTACATTAGTCTGTATTGTTTTATAGCAAAATTACTTATTCAGATCAGATATTCAAAAAACGTAAACGTTCATGGTTTGAAATAAAAAACAATCTACCTGCATTTCTTTTATTTGAATATTTGTTTGCAAAAGTTAAAATGAAGCAATGCCTTCTGGGAATTTCAAGACAGTAGACCGCGTCTGCATCTTTATATTGTCTATGGTCTGCGCTCAGCGTGGTTGTTGGAAGTAGAAAATTGGAAGTTGGAAGCTATACTGTTGACAAAAAAATTTATCAAGGCACAAGCGCGACCAAGGGGAGAAAAAGAGAGAGAAATGTAAGAGCACTGTTGGCTGACGTTGAAAAATCCTGCAACCTGACTGATTTGTTTTTAAAATCAAGTGCAGCTTCAGCTAGCATTAGCGCGAATACTGCTAGCATTAGCGACACATCTGAGCCAGCACACCAGGGAGAAAGACAGGACAGTGAGGAATATGAGGAAGAACAAAACGAGCAAGAGGAGGATGAAGAGATAGACATGGATAACGAATCTATAGAACTAACCAACACAGAACAACAAGCCTGCTGTTGGTCTGAATGTGGATTACCAGAAGCAACAGAGATGGAGACCAAAGCTGCAGGAGGGAGTGTAGTACAGTAAATTTGGCTACTTCAGAATATTATATTATTATGGAGCGGCTGGCTCTGATGATTTATTAATTTTTATTTAATTTTTTTATATGTCTATGTTTTGGTGCAGTTGTTTATAGCATGGAAGTTTACGTTCACCATCACTGGGGCTATCAAAAGTGCATGTTCTTTCCGTGCGTCAAAAGTTCTATCTGCGACGCCCCCCCCTGTTGGAAATGCCATGGCCGTTTTTTGTTCCACACATGTGCACGCACATGCATACACGCACACTTACTGTACCTCATCTTTCTGTGCAATCATCATGGGTACAAGTTTGCACTTTGCAATTTATTGTAGCCTACTTATTGTTATTTATTAGTAGGTGGACTTTTTTGGATCTGCTGTGTCTTTTTTTTATTATTTACTGACCAAGTGATCCGCACAGGTATTCCAATGCGCCTGTACGTTGTACTTGAGCAAATGGCAAAAATAAAAAACTTGAACTTGAAACTTGAACTTGACCTTATTTAGATATAGGCTATTAAATCACTACAGATATGACTAAACGTTATTTTGACCATGTGTGCAAGTATGAATACAATGTGAGGATGTGTGCATGTGTGTGGCTGGCTGTGTGGTGATGATTGTGTAAACTCGGCCTGTTGGCTGGTATTTGAAATATGTGAACTGGGCTAATCAGAGTTTCATGGTGCTGTTGTTTCGGCAACTTTAGTGCATAAAAAAACGTAACATCCCTCACTCTCTCCCTCTCGTTCACTCGTTCATTAGACCGCTGTGTCTGTGTGAAGTTGTTGTTTTTTTAAGATCAATTTTTTATTTAGGTTTTTATTTTAAACAATAACAACAGAACAGACAAACACACTTGAACAAGAACAACCCCCCTCTCCCACCCCCCGCGGTCTCGAGGAAAATAAAAAACAAACAAACAGAAATCCCACCTTGCCTAGTCGCCCTCCTCTACTTCTTGAGATGCTGAGGTCATTAGGACCGATACCTGTGCTGCTGCACCTTTCCATAGGTCTACAGTAGATGAAATTGTTAATCCTTGCTGTAGAGAGCTCAAGCATAACTATGTCCAGAAAATATGCCAACCACTGTTTTATACAAAGCGAGTGGGGGGAAGGGGGGGAAGCCATCATTTTCTTGGTCGCGGTTGAGCCGGCTAGCCAAATTTTCTTCTGTCTCCCAAGCAGGTGTAATTTAGAGTCGTCATGAAGTAACATCCTTTCACATCAGATATTATTGATGTTGTTTTATTCCAGACCTCATGCACCTGTTTTTACATTCCCAGACAAGTTCCAGTTTGTTCAGGTTGACAGAACGTGCAATAGGGAGAAGGAATGCCTTTGTCTGTGTGATGTTTTGAAAACTGTAACCACACTTGGAACCACTTTATCAGCACTGCGACTTAAACAAAACTGCAGAGACAACGTAGTTTGCTCGAGTTTGCTCAAGTTTGCTCCGTCCGCACCTCTGCGCGTGTGTGTGTGTTGGAGCTCCGCTGTCTGTCATCATGCAGAGAGGACAGATAAGCTTGCGCTTACGCGCTCTCAGGTACCGAAATTTGGCACGGTTTTATTTAACATGAATCGGTCCTCGGTAGTACTGACGTAATTCAGTCGGTACTCAACAAAGTCCAGAGTTCAGTACCCAACCCTAATTGATATCTTGTCTCTGTATAAATTATATTTGCATACAAAGCAGGTGATTGACAGGTCTGTAACTGCATGAATGTGAAGCAGGGCGGATGGTAAAAACAGCATTTGTGCATGACTGACCGCCATCCTTAAAAAACACAGACAGCTCATAACCATAGGTGATCTCTACCTGACAGCTTGTAACTGTAGTCACAGACAAAACATATTTAAAAGGGCTTAGAAATGTTGGCTCACATCATCCCACAAAAGACTTTCACTGGGGTTGTGTTTACTCTAGCCCAAAAAGAAAGAAAGACGCAAACCTGTAATTTTTCATACATTTGTATCTATTTTGCTCAGTCCCATTGACTGCTATCTGTGTGTTAATGAAAAAGGATAACAAGATAATTATTGTATAGTATCTATTATAGTACTTCTAAATCGTAAGTTGTTGGTATTCTGTTAGCTGTACAAACGGAATACTCCACATCAGGAGGATTTCCTGTTCCAGGCCTCCTTGACATTAGGATGTTACCTACTGTGAAGGACCAAGCAAACCTATTTTCTCTGACAAAGCTATTTGCTTTGATTCTATGGATCAAGTGGACTCAAGTGTGAGTTCCTGTACTCATTATTTTTACAGGCATATACGATGAAAGCAGCAAAATTTGCACAAAGTCTCCTGGAATGGAGATGAGACCACCTATATTGTAAAAATAAATAAACAGATATGTACGCAAGTGGGATATCCTTTATTTGAAGTAAAAATCAAGTTGCGCTTTCTTTTGAATATAGAAAGCACACTATATGATTGCTTTATCTCTGATTTGGTCCCCGTCTTCACTCTAAAAGTTATTTTTGCATTCTGGATTGGCAGACTATTTTTGCATTCTGGATTGGCAGTATTTTTTTTAAATGTATCGTTTTGAAGCAAGCCAAGGGTGTTATATGCATGGTTTTATGGGCCATAGGTGTTTAAATTTAAATTGTATGTGTTTTTTTCACAATAGAAGATAATCCGAATGCATGAGACCTGGGTAATGTTGTCAACTTACAGAGAAGAGCTTGAAGAGTGGATACTGGAAAACCTTCCACTTCTTATCCTTGTAAGCAATCATTGGAACATCGACTTTGCTGAGATACTGGGAAAACAGGAGGATCAGACAGACCGTGCTGTGGGAAAACAGAAGACAGGACAAAATTTGTCACTCACAGTTGTTTCCCCCAAGGCCTTGCCCCCGCTCAGAGCGATTAGTATAATTGTGCGAAAGCATGGCAGGCTTCCACACCGTACAGTTAGTGGGAGGTCAGAGCAAGTGAACACATGCCATTTTACCCAACAGGCATATGTGATCATTGTGTAAAGGACTTTGGGTAAGTAACAGTGCATGACAGGCCATTTGAACATTGTTAAATACTTTACTCAGTTTCCTGCCTTTGATTGGCATTTCATGCTGCGCGTGAAGCACTTCATGCTGTGCATGAAAACACTGCACACTGTGCATTAAGCACTGTTCTGGACCAGTGTGTCATGGTGCATGTTATTTCATTTGGAAAGTCTGCAGCCTGCTGAAATGTCTACCAGAGAAAGTAACTGGGGGAAATAAGAAAGACGTATTCTATTTTGAAGAAGAAAGAGATGCTTCATACAATTAGTAAGTCACTCAAATCCGATTTAAACATTTACTTTGTACCTGATCCAGATTAAATGTATGACTGCAGCAGCAAAAGCAGTCTAAACATGTAGTTCAACATATAGAATCAAAAATGTGTTTGATATTTTTTTTTTTTTTAAGATTTATTTTTGGTGGGATTTTAGGCCTTTATTTTGATAGGACAGCTGAAGACATGAAAGGGGAGCAAGAGGGGGGAATGACATGCAGCAAAGGGCCGCAGGTCGGAGTCTAACCTGGGCCCGCTGCATCAAGGAGTAAACCTCTATATATGGGCGCCTGCTCTACCAACTGAGCTATCCGGGCGCCTGCGTTCTGAGAAATCTTAATCGAGCCTGTATCAAAGACCGAGGCAAAGCCAGGACGCCTGAGGAGGGAAAGATGCAGGATACTGCTATACTGTTCAGGGAGACTTATTTTTAGAAGGCTAGTCTACATCCACGACGATCCACTTCCGGGATTGCTCCTCAAAGGAAATTCCGCCGAATGCATGTATTTTCGCCAATGTATTTCTTCCGCTTTCTTTGTGTTGGAATTCTAAACTAGGGTGGGTTTATGAGGACTATGGTTAACTGCTCCTCAGATCTCTGCAGGGTAAATCCAGACAGCTAGCTAGACTATCTGTCCAATCTGAGTTTTTTTTTTGTGCACAACTAAAACAACTTTTGAACTTACACATGTTCCAGCAAAACAAGGTCCATTCCCGAGGCTATTTTGCAGCGGCTCCGTGCATAGTTTAGCGTAGCCAATGATGATTGTGATTGGTTTAAATAAAAGCCACTGAACCAGAGCACGGTTTTCTCCCATCCAGGAATGCTATGTGCAGGGGTGTTGGACTGGGGGTGGAAATGGGACTCAGTAAAGATAAGGTAAAGGTACTTTACTGTCACATACACATACAGTACAGGCCAAAAGTTTGGACACACCTTCTCATTCAATGGGTTTCTTTATTTTCATGACTATTTACATTGTAGATTCTCACTGAAGGCATCAAAACTATGAATGAACACATATGGAATTATGTACTTAACAAAAAAGTGTGAAATAACTGAAAACATGTCTTATATTTTAGATTCTTCAAAGTAGCCACCCTTTTGCTTTTTTGGTAACTCTGCAAACCCTTGGTGTTCTCTCAATGAGCTTCATGAGGTAGTCACCTGAAATGGTTAACACTTCACAGGTGTGCCTTGTCAGGGTTAATTAGTGGAATTTGTTCCCTTATTAATAAAAAAAGCAAAGGGTGGCTACTTTGAAGAATCTAAAATATAAGACATGTTTTCAGTTATTTCACACTTTTTTGTTAAGTACATAATTCCATATGTGTTCATTCATAGTTTTGATGCCTTCAGTGAGAATCTACAATGTAAATAGTCATGAAAATAAAAAGGAAACGCATTGAATGAGAAGGTGTGTCCAAACTTTTGGCCTGTACGGTACATGTAGCGAAATTCATTCTCTGCATTTAACCCATCCCTCAAGGGAGCAGTGGGCAGCCATTTATAGCACTTGACATCAAGCCCCGCCCACATCCAAGTCAGCCATTTTTTGTGCTTACGTCACTCCCCAAATGCTAGCCTGGAAGCAAAGCTGATATAGCCTCTTGTTTCACATTAGATGATAGAAACTGATGGTGTAGGCTAAACACAAACAACATTCCATGCAACAACAGTGACGTTTTCACGCAGTTACTGTAACTGGGCCCGTGTAGTTTTTCGTTCATTTGATTTCCGATTTTGAAACGAAAAGAGTGGTTCGGAAATAATGTAAGACTGCTCCGGTTAGAGCCTTGTTTTCATGAGCTTCTGGGGCTAGCTGCTAACTAGCTCGGAAGCTAACATCTAATGGCTGGCAGGTTGCTAATTAGCCAATGCTAAAAAGTATGAAAGTACTAGTTCCCCCTGCTTTCTATCAATATTCCTCAGTATTTGTCTCTTGGTGTGGTTTGCTGACATGCTCGTAGACATTCTTTAGTCTTTGCAGTGTTCGAACTACACCGTGGCCTTCGGGGGAGCCCACTTTTTTCCCACGGGGGTCGTGCACTTACGACTTACAATGACTTACAAAGATACATAACAGCTACAAGTGTATGCACTATACAGGATTTACCCTATTATATTTTATCAACAGGAAAAGATAGGTCAAACTAAGGCATGGATACCCGACCCGAGGCCGACGGGTCCCGACGGGCCGGGCCGGGCCGGGTTCGGACAGATATTTAGAAATTATGGTCGGGGTCGGGCTCGGTCACATCAGCGCGATAAGGCATTTGTTGTAAATGGTGCTGCGGCTCCTTTTAAGAGAGCTCAGTGTGTGTGTGTGAGTGAGTGTGTGTGAGTGTGTGAGGTAAGTGGGCAGAAGAAAGATAGCCTAGAGAAAGAGGAAGCATGTGTGTTGTAGATCATGCAACCGGAGCAGAGTTAGTGGTTATTCATGTTATAACGCTGATGCGCTCATCTGTTGACATTTCCGAATGCCTTCCTACAGGTGCTTAATAAAAGCTTTCCACAAATGTAGCCTACATGTGTCATTAGTATGAGGAAAAACAAATGAGATTTTAACTGTGTCGGGCTCGGGTCGGGCTCGGACACAAATTTCTTAATGCCTGTCGGGCTCGGGCCGGGTTCGGACACGGCTCTGGCGGACACAGGCCGGCCTCGGACAGAAAAATTCGGCCCGATCCGGACTCTAGGTCAAACAGCAAACCACAAATAGTCTATAAACAAAGCATCAGGCTGTCTTTGAGATTTCACATGAACAATGGTTAAAGTTACTCAGGCTACCGAAGAATACCATAATTCCTCCGTTCAATTAGACCTTAGCGACGCACCCCAAGCTTCTATCCTTAACAAACAGCCATGTATGTCGGCTCTTCCAGTCTCTCCACTGCTGGCTGTTCCAATTTAACGGGAGAGAGAGGAGCAAGAAGGGTAAGGATCATCTTCAGCCAGATTAATGGCCTCCAATGTTTATATCTTTTCTGCGAATCTTTGAGTTAACATGTACTAAACATGAGTTGAATTTGCACCGCAGTGCCGCCACGCCTTGATGCTCATGACAAGTATAGCATGTATAGTTATCTTTATTGAATGGAATTAGGTTTAAATCGCCGTCATGCAGGAATGAATGATATTTTTGCAATTTTACACATAATAATCCACGATGATCACATTACACAAAACTGAAATTGTACGGCAAAATACATTGTCGATATTTTTAGAGACCCCCCAAAATTTCACAAATCACGTTTTCAGGGGAGCCCATGTCTTATTAAGCTCCCCCCGTAGTTCGCACCCTGAGTCTTTGTACATTTGGTTGTAATAGAGACTGAATTCTTCTGTTAACACAAAAGTCCATGATAATGAAACAACACACCATTCTACTTTTGAGGGCTAAATTAAATGAAATATGGCTTGTTTTCCATGGGCAGTGTCAGTACACTGGGGCTAAGAAGGATATGACCATCCATACCACCAGAAGATGGATGTGCTGAACCTTTTCAAACCCACAAGGCTCACTCTGTGTAATGACTTTAGTCTGCATTATCTGGAGATGGTGGCGGTAAATGAAGACAGATTTCATGGAGTTGGACAGGTCAGGAGCAAAGGTAAATGAAAGTAGGGTTAATGTAGCATATTGAGTTACAGTAGTTGTGGAGAGTAGGTGGATTTAAATTAGGAACATGACTGCTTTGATAAAGAAACAGTGGGTGAAAACCAGACATTTAGATACTGAATGAATACAGACATTTTGCAGCACAGAAGCAAAGAAATTAGATTCGACTTCTGTTTCTGGTTATGTTATTAGCTCCCCACGAGTTCCTATTTCTTATCTTGCTGTATTGCATTTGTAAATGCTAACATGCTATGCTGCTATGGGATTTCCTAGTAACCTTGCCAAAAAGGCTCAGCATGCTGCAAATGTTGGTATAATATGAAAATGGCTGGTGGATTTAAGACAAAAAATAATTTATTGAATGAATCAAATTTGAACATATGTGTCAGTGGCTTGTTGATCTTTACATTGTTAGTTAATTTCCTATCCTGGCCTGGGACACACATTCATATGGTTTGATAAAGTACTAACTTTAACTTATCATTGCACTTACAACGAGCGCATCCACCGTGTGCGTTTGTGTGTGTGTGCAAGCATCAGTCGCGGGGGGAACGGAGCAGCAGCCCCACCCGCTGCAGAGAGCCGACAGCCAGGAATAAAACGGCAGCAACTTCAGCGACTTTTAAATTGTTACAGTCTACATTGATGTTAAAATGTATACAGGTTGGCAGGACAGTCTGAAATGTTTTGCACGGTCTTTCGCTGTACGTTTTGTTGGTAAATGTTAGATGTTCGAGTCACACACACGTCTTGTCTTCATATTTTGTCTTCCTCCACAGCGCTGTGCAGAGGAAGGTCTGGCAATGCAAGACTATACTGAGTGAGACAGGAATACAGTGAGTAACACTAGTCTAAGCGATATGTAATACAAGCATGGATGACGGTTTCTAGATTCTTAAAAAAATATCAAATTTTCGAGATTTTACGAAGTTGCAGAGAGCACGATTGAACGATTCACCATATGGTCAAATTCAGTCCAAAGATAACACCCAGATTTGTGCGCTGGGATTTGATACCCACTAGAGGGGCCTGGACCCTACGATAATGGCTACTGACTTGATCTGAGTTTAACTGAAGAATGTTTTGAGAGAGCCAGGATTTAACATCCGTAAGACAGGATAGTATTTTAACCAGTTGTGTTGTTGGAGTGAAAAGAGAAATAGATCTAAAACGTGAACATGAAAATTAAAACTGATGTTGTTTTAAAACATTTTAGCTAGAGGTAACATAAATGGAGAATAATAATATTCACATGAATCTTATTGTGTCAGTCAAGTGTTGCAATTTTATCATTACTCCTATCTATGCTATGAGAGACGTACAGTACATTACAGTAAATACAGCCTAAGACACAGATGACAGAAAACAGACGGAAAGGATAAACCTGAATAAATGAGTTGAGAAATCTAATACAGATGTTTCCAAAAAAAGCTATTAAGGGTTCTTACAATGTATGATGAGAATGATGTGAATAATATGCTATGGGACCTGACAATCCCCAGATCTCAACCCAGTTGAACATGTGTGGGAGATTTGGGACTTGGGCAGGGGTCATCATAAAAACATAAAATGAGAAAATATATTTTGGCAGAATGGTATTGATCCTGTCACTGAAATTCAGAGACAAATTGAAGCTCTGGAGGTTTGTGGTGAACAAGGCTAGGTTCACACCTCAAATCGGCTTTATTGCACGGATCAGATTTTTATTTTTTTTATGTGGCCAATATGAAATTCTAGTGTCAAATGGTCATGGTCCTGAACTAACCCACATCCCCAAAAGATGTAAAAGTAGTATGGGAGTAAAGATGGATGCCACTGAAGTTAGAGTTTACATGTATAAATTGATGCACACTGTAAGCCAGCAAATTCATGAGCAGATGATAACGAGAATGAGGAGAAGGACAGCAGCAATTATAGCTTTTTTTTTTGTGGAGCAATGGCTGCTTATTCTGTATGGAGGTGTGTGTGGATGCAGAGTCGAAATCAGGAACTAATGTTGATCTAGAGAAGGGGTGTCAAACTCAACTTCACTAAGGGCCACATTGTAAAATGAGAATCACATCAAGGGCCACACATTATTTATTTATTTATTTATTGACATGATTTTATTTAATCGAAAAAATAAAATATTTTTGAAGATATTGTTGCAAGTTTCATATAGTTTTCTCACATCCAATTTAGTCTACATAAAGCCATAAAAAAGTCAGCAAAAAAGTTCCTTGGCCACCATAGAATGACAAATTCTGCTTTGAGATTTGCATAATTGTAGTTTGAAAACTTTTTGGTTTGGAGCACAACTAGTCGGGCCCAAATTTATTGTAAACCTAAATTGATATTCGAGCCAGATCAAAATTTGCGAGGGGCCGGATTTGGCCCACGGGCCTTGAGTTTGACACATGTGGTCTAGAGTGACGTACAGTAAAAGTTGCATAAATTACGATGTTAGAAAAAATCTAATCTGTATCTGATTAGGACCACGTACAAAAAGGGGCCCAAATCAGAAATAAAAAAATCTGATTCCATGTGACCACACTGGTCACTGCAAAAATGGATCTGAGTCACATAGGCGCAAAAACATTTGAGCCACTTTTGCCTGCAAAACAAAACTGCTTTTTTCCTTTATCTACCTATCTGTAGATTGGAAAACATATACACATATCCCTTTGATATACAAATATGTTCATATATTTTGTGCAATACACAGATGTAAAACACATCCACTCACAGAGCAGCTATTCCCCAGTGACCTCCAGACTTCTTCCCAGCTTCAATGAACAGTGACAGGCCGATGAGGGTGATGGTGGGAGCGATAGCCAGCGGGCCAATGTATTTCAGCACAAGACCCACCAGCCCGGAAAAACCCAGGACGATCTGGAGCAGAGAGGACACAAGGATGGCCCCCTGGATCTGTGGAAGACATGGCAAGACGGACACAATTGAGATACATATACTGTACCAGTTCTATGGTACTCATGTTTGCATCATATAGCATACCAATGGTGTTCCTGGAGGCATCTTTAAACTTTTATAAACTTTAAAGTAGTCTCGCTTTGACAGACCTTCCTCCACAGCGCTGCGGAGGAGGATCTGGCTAGTCCACATAGCATTCCTGCTCTGGTTTATTGCCATTTCTTTAAACCAATCACAATCGTTGGTGCTAAGTGCCAGACGGAGCAACGGTGCCTCTGCAAAATAGCCTAGGGAAGGAACTTGTTTTTGTGGAACATGTGTACGTTCAAAAGTTGTTTTAGTCGTGCAACAGAAAACTGAGATTTATCCTGCAGAGATCTGAGGAGCAGTTAACCATAGTCAGTAGCGGAGTGGCAATCGGGAGAGTCAGTACTTTTCCAAGTGGGCCGGTAGTGGTTCGAGGCCGCGAGAGCCGGTCTGATAATAGTTATACATTGCAAGTTCTTAGCAACACCATCTGCCCGCTGGTCAAACTGTACAGCCTCTGCTCAACCAGTACGGCAGGCCGCAGCAGCCTCTTATTTTAATACAAAAACAGGCAGAGGCGCTGATACCGTGGGTGCTCCGGAGCGAATACTGAGCACCTATCTGGGATCCACCATGACGCACAACACCACACTAGACCTGGAAATATCCACTCGTTTAGGAAAAGCAGCCTCTACTTTTGGTCGTCTAACCAAACAAGTCTGGAGGAATATACATCTATCTGTGCGAACTAAAGTTAGAGTGTACGAAGCATGTGTACTGAGTATACTCCTATATGGATCTGAAACCTGGCCTACATATCGCCCCCCAAGAGAGTAGAATCAGTGCTTTCCACACAAGAAACCTGCAGTTCATTATTGGAAAGACCTGGGAGGACGAGATGACGAATGAAGAACTGTTCACTGTCACAAATTCTGAACCCCTGTCTTCAAGGCTGAAATTCAATAGTCTGAGATGGGCAGGCCATGTTAACAGAATGCCATGATCTTGCATTCCCCACTCAGTACTTCATGGAGTATTGGAGGAGGGAACTCAGCATACGGGCAGACCTAAACTGCACTTCAAGGACGTGTTAAAGAGAGATCTCATAGACTTTGACATAAAACCTGAGAGCTGGACAACACTGTCACGGAATTGTGACCAATGGAGAACAAGCCTCTACCAGGGTAGAGCGTATGACCAAGATAGGAACCTACAGAAACTGAGGGAGAGACATCTTCGCTCAGCTAACAAGAACTAATATGTGATAATTAGTGCTGTCAAACAATAAAAATATTTAATCGCGATTAATCACATTAATGTCATAGTTAACTCGCAATTAATCGCAATTAAATCTTTTAAATGTGTTTGTTTTAATTCTATTTGCCTTTATAACTGTATTTTTGCTTGTTTTAAACTGTAAGGTTCCCTTGAGTGCTATGAAAGGCGCCCATAAATAAAATGTATTATTATTATTATTATTATTAATTAATTGCACATTTTTATCTATTTTAAATGTCCCTTGATTTCTTTTTGTCCCATTATTTTTTCTCATTTTAATGCTCTTATCAATATGATACGATACTTTTCAAACAGTACCTGAACCGAAAGATATATATATTTAAAAAAGGAGCACCTTGTTCAATTGTATTTGTCTGTTCTGTATGTTCAAAAATATAAAACAATAACAAGTTGATCTAAAAAAAAGGAGCACAAAACGGTGAAAACAACCACTGGATGGGAAAAGGGTATTTTACAATTACAGTGAATGCACCACGAGGCTGGCGAGGCGAGCAACATAACATCATGACTGTGTTTTTCAGACAATGGCAGCTACAGTCCGGGGTTGGAGTCCTCTCCAGTGAAATACAGACACACTTTACACCGTTTATCTGTAAACATTTTAACCGTGTTTAATCCAGCTGCTAGCCAACGGAAGGCTAACGTTACCTGCTGCTAAGTGTAGTGTTGACTGGCCTCCTGTGCGGCAATGTTTCGGTTCCCTCTAGCATCCGTTTTCGGAGCATTAGAAAGAAGCGCAGGCATCTAAGTGGCACCTAAATAAGGCACTGAAATCCGCGTTGCTATTTGGTCCGGTAGATAACGGTCGTTAAGGCACCAGTGCCGTATTAGCACCGGGTCTCGGACCCCATTCAAAACGGCGATTTTCGTCGTTGGCCGGCTCGCAACCAAGTGCAAACAAGTGTGTGCAGCGTGCATGTTGTTTTGTTTCCGGTCTAGCTAGATCCGGTGTGGTGTTGTAGTTTTTCTAACGTTACTAGTTGTTGCAACAGCATGTGAAAAAAACTACAAAGTTTGCTGGGCCAAAAAGAACGTTAATGTCGCGATAAAAAAATTGACGCCGTTAAAATGGGTTTGCGTTAACGCCGTTAATAACGCGTTTAACTGACAGCACTAGTGATAATATGTGAAAAGCACCACGCATTGTCATTCATGACAGAAGCATGCCAAGAGACTGTATATTTAACAATATCTTTTGCATTTCTAATCCAAACAACGTCAAACTTGGCACTGCACTTACTCATGCCCATAGCAAGACACCTGCCAAGTTTGAAATCCATCGGACTAACGGTTCGAGAGACATGCAAATAACACACAGACAGACAGACAGACAGACAGACAGACGTTCATGCAATTTATAGATAGATGTTTTGTACTGTACATAAATGTTTGTTGTCCGTTTCATAAAGCAGTAGTTGTTTTTTACTTATCATCCTCCTTATAGAGCATAGATTCTAGATAATGGTGTATTACTATTCCAATGGCTTCTAACCTATTAACTCCAGTGTATTTTTATATTTCATATCTTCATATTTTGTCATTTATTTTGTCATTTCCTGATAATGCTGACTAACCACGGTGTTCACCAAATATTGTTTGAAAAACAACTTCATTTTGTTCTCAAAGTTTAAAAAAAGGTTCTTGCTCAAATGGGAATATGACTTATGACTATAGTAGAATCTGCTTAAAAATATTTGTATCTACAAAAGTAAAGAATTGGGAACTATTGTTCTAATCTTTTTTCAGAGCACATGGGAAACATTCCCTGCTGCAGACACCAGTAGACTCTGAAAGCTTAAACAGAGGTTAGAGGTTCCCCCTTTAGAAACATGCATCTGTAATATGTTGCAACAGGGTAAAATGTTGTGCAAAACCCTGCTGACAAGGAGGAGATATGAGAGAACAACATATTTAACAAGCTATAAGCTGAAATTGATTTACATGAAATTCCAGATATTGAGTCCTTCTGGAAATTCACATTAAACCCTGCTGTACCCACTCGAACATGCAAAGAGCTCTATTATGGCAATATAATACCTTATATAACAGAAATAAAGTATATGTATATGTATTATTTCACCCCCATGTCCCCAAATGTCCAGTTTTTGGGTCCTGTTTTTACCTTTTTATTTACTTACACTACTAGGTGTTTGGTTAATACTTCACCTGTATTCCCAGTTGTCTTTATAATTTTTTTTATATTTATTTATTTTTATTATGGCATTTTTAACACAATTTGTGAGTCTTTTTGTGTATTTATCTACTTTTCCATGTTTAAAAATAAATAAATTTTTTAGGCAAGTTGTTTCACCTTGGGACATTTGTTTCACGCATTATTGCATTTAAACACACTTCACGGGTCCTGTCTTACCATTTTTTCAGGTCTTTAGCTTTTTCGACAATTTCACATGCTTTTTTCCCTTCAAAGAAAAAAATACATTATTTTGCAATAAAACATAAAGTTAATTCTCATGTGCTCCCATAGTTTATGACAAAAACACTGTACTGAACATTTACTGTAATCAAGTCTTGACTTTAGTACTTGCTAATGTTGGCATGCAAATCTCTTAAATTAGTACATTTTGTGAGAGTTTTCTGGATGCACCAAGATAAGGATGTTACAATGTAACCATTTAACTGTTTCTATTGTCAAGCCAACATTAAGGTGTGTCTAAATGATACAGGTCTTCGTTCCTCTTAAATCTGTTAGCGCTGCTAAGGTGAACGATTGGATTCCCTGCAGAAGCACTTAAGTTACTGATAATCATCTTCTGGCTCAAGTGAATATTTTACATACCTCACGCATTCGTGACATCCAGACCTCATCAGAATTTTCCATTTGCTGAGGGCTGGTGCTGTTCTGCAGCTGCACGGACAGCATGACAGATTCTTTTGGGGCTGGACACTGCCACTTCGGTAGAGCGAGAATGGCTAGGGTCGGAGTGATAAAACTGAATGTCCCTCCCTGGAGGATCGGTAACCTGCAAGTCAGTAAGGTGACGGGGTTGAGAGGTCATAGGTCGATGGACCGAATTAGGCCAGGATAAACTGAAAAAAAATCCCATGACAAATTTTGATTATTTAAAGAAAGATTATCTCAGCAAGAACTTCACAAACAGTGCTTACATAAGGTACCTACGTTCAAACCAGCTCAAAATGTTCATATTATGTTACCCAGTGGCAGAATTTCTTAATATATTAGTTTTAGAAACTTCTGAAAACTGAATCTGAGTTGGCTGTACATGTTCAACTTAAACTTTGCAAGAAGTTGTTTAAAACTAAATGGAAACCCATTTCCCATTTGAGTTGTTATCCTTATATTCCCTTGTTTCACAAAGCCATTCATTCCACAGGTTTGAAAAATAAAAATTGACTTACTTATTATTCAATGTCAAAGTGTGGGATCCCACTTTTGTCCCTTTAAGCTTTTGCCAAAATGTGTAGGTGGAGAACTCAAACAAAAGCATTAGCTATTTGGCCTACTGTTACACCAGTGGGGGCAGGAAAGTTTGTGTTGAGCCCTGTGCTCTATTGTACTGTACTGTATGTGTGGGAGGCAGCTGCACTGTGGTAAGGCATAGAGATTGATGCCTCGGTTTTAGAAGGATTTTCCAAACAGCTCCCAGGATTTCAGGATTCCCAGGATTATGAAAGGAAAGCCACAAATTAAGCCGCGTAAACTTTGGAGATCATAAGGAAAACTTTAGAACTAATCCTGAAGGGTAAATCTCATTTCCACTCTTAGAGTCACGTAGAGCCCGGTGGTGGTGTGACTCACTGGTTAACTCCACGTTAACCACCACAGGGGCCTCTGTCTGAGCTGAGCTGAGCTTCAGGCTGTTGCAAATACAGCTCAGCGCTGCTTTGGCTGGGCATGAAGATTGTGAAACCATCACAGGACCATTGCAAGGAGGCAGTGTATATACAGTATGTAGGGAAAGTGTTGGAGGAAAGAAGCATACTGTCATGTAATTCTCAATAAATTAAGATTTAAATACTTCCTTGTCCTCATCAATAGAGGTGTAAAACATTCAGGGCAAAATGTGTGGAAAAAGGTAAATATGCTGGAGTTCACTTCGTCTTGGGAACATTCTTAACCAGGGCATTCTCTCACTTTGTAGCTGCCTGACTGACTACTTCACTGCACTACTGCACTACTTCAAATTTGAATACACACACACACACACATATATACACACACACACACACCAATAACTATAATTTCACAGAGGGTTACAATAACTTGTGTAACTTCTTAAGTACATGTCAATATCTCTGTGTGGCCTCGTACTTCACGGTTTACTGGTGCTGTGAGACAATAAGTGGGAGTTACCTGATACCGACAGTTGTCTGCAGCAGTGTACATAGTCCCGACACAAAGAATATGGTGGAGATCAGCTGGCTTTTGGCAATGTTGTTGTCCTTTATGCAGAGGGGCTCGGCCAGGATCAGTGGGACTGCTATGATGCCCCCGAATGCGAGGATGTAATGCTGCGGATGAAGAAAAAAGTGGATCAATTTGGTGACGCTTTGAACCAATTAATCCTGTCTTTCTGGTTTCCTCTGAATTTAGCTGGCCTCAATTCTAAATAGGAAGTATTTGTTTCTTTAAACCAAAACATTTATTTGTATTGCTTACTAAATTGCAAGGAATGGTGGAAAAAGTTAGATGCTAAAAGCCCTTCATAATTGCTGATATATATCTAATATATATCTTGATAAATAATAAATTACTAAATAAAGTTTATTTTATAAAATATAGAATAATACAAATTAAGACTCAGAAGTCTGCAGCAAAAAGACCACACAGCTGAAATTATCAAAATGCCAAAATGCTTACCTTTGGCACAGTGTATTTTCAGTGGATATAGAAAACTGATTTGTACGGCTGCAGCTATCAATTATTTTAGTAATCGAGTATTCTACCGATTATTCCATCGATTAATCGAGTAATCGGATAAGAAATACTTTTGTTTTATTGAAGAGCAATAATATACTTTAGTTTGGTTTAATTTTCAGAAAAAGCAACATTTGTATTGCTTACAATATCATCTCTCAAAAAACTAAACATTAAGTGCATTTAAGTGCCATATTACATTGTTTTTAAAGAAAACATTTTCTGAAGTGCAATAACAACCTCAAACTAAGGCATACATTAAACATACATAAACATTACCTTAAGTTGTGCAACTTAACTTTCAGAACTACAATTTTCAACCTGAGACTGTATATAGGCCTATATGTAAATATTAGTTATACTCTAACCTATAACCTATTTTATTTATATATTTAATTACAATGCTACACAGCTCTGTTACACTTATGCTAGTAGATCGTTGATCAGCTGTTTCTCCGTGAAGAGAGAGAGTGAGAGAAAATGGCGCGCAACAATCAGTTGTTTTTCCAAAGGGATAGTCAACGCGTCAGCTCTTTAGATCAGATCGTGGTCACCACTACGTATTTTCTTTTCTTTGTTTTTGTAGTTGTTGTGTTTGGTGTAGTTTCATCGTCCATACGACTCTGTGATTTACTTTTGTTGGGTCTGCGTCGTGGAATGGATGATTTAAGTTAGACTAAATGTTTTCTGTTGAAGTGCTAAAGCACTGATGTCGTGCTATTATTGTGGTAAGCTAGTTTGATTTAGCAGTAGACACACTGTACAGAGTTTTAGTTTTAATTACGTCTGAACTGATTCCAAACTTTGGACACTTTCTGTAGTTTTCTCCAGCTTGTCTCTTCTCTTAGCCCCTTGCTATTTACGCTTTCTTTCTTCATTTTGTAATCTGCACCGGTTGTGTCGGTGTGCGACAGTCATAATCATCCGTGCGGAAACACCGTGAGCGATACAACGTTGGTAACATTGATTAAATGAAGCTTCGAGGCAAATCATTTTGCATCAAGGATTTTTAGTAATTCGAGGAATCGTTTCAGCCCTACTGATTTGTAATGACACGCAACAAAGGTCCAAGGACGGAACCAAACTTTGGATGCTGCAATTATATTACATGTGTCTTAACCACTAAGCAGCCGCGTACCCCTATGTCAGTGTTGTTTTAGTTCAGATTAGGAGGAAAGAGGCCACCCTGTGTAGCTCAGCAGTAGCTTGGAAAGCTGTGATAATACTGTACCTGGCACATCAGCTCAATGCCAGATCACATTGTGTGGGTGTTCTCCACCTTTAACAGCTGAACAAGTCGTTTATCATTGCCTTCTAAAACGACACACAATACAACTATTAGTGTGGTCTGATCCAGTGCCTTAGTGTATGCCTGGCCCACACTAAAAGATTTTTTAAATCTTAACAGATGTTGAAAATGTGAAGGACATAACGACATGCAATGAAAGATTTAACAGTTTTGTTCCTATAGTGTGTGGGGTGACTAACGATTTGGCCAGAACAGCACAGCACACACAAACAGATTCCATTAACAAGCACCCAGAGTCCCGAATTTCAAAACTCGTGCCAATGTAACTTTAGAGTATGCAAACATGGTGACATCTAGCCGCGCTGTCCGGGCTGGGCTTCTGGGGGAGATCGCTAAGTTTCCCACATACGTAAATATTGAACATGTTTAATATTTGCGATTTGAAATTGCTGTGGCCAGGATGGACTTCCGAGCAGATCAGGGATGTAAAAAACACTCTTAACGTACCTCGCACAACAGGAGAATCTGGCAAGATAATCTGTAAAAGCATAAACAAATTTGGGTTTTTCTGACTATTATCAGGAGGGGGGAATCAAGCCCTAAATTGGCTTGATTCTCACGTGGTGTATACCCAACATTAGAAAACTGTTAAAAAGGACAATTAAAAAATTATACATAAACGTTTTCTTGTGTGCCATCTCTCAAGGTTTCGTTTAGTTTAGGAAACCAAAACCAAAGTTAACTACTTTAGAAATAGTTACTAGCTCGATATCATAGTGGCTGTCTTAGTTTCATGTTATGGCAAGTGACCTCTTGCAATCCCAAGGGCTCAGTTGCCAGTAGAACTGGAGAAAACTGAAGGAGCAGACTCAGAATAGCAGAATAGCGCTCAGTTTTCAACTCTAAAGATCTTTTCTCGTCAACATACTTCCATAGTCAACACACTCTAACCATGTGTGTGCATGTGTCTGTTGAGGGGGGTGGGGGTGGTGGTGGTGGTTGAGATTTCATTGATCCAAAAGATAAAGGAAAAAAAATTTAAGGCAGATGTTAATAGGCCATTTCCAGATTTATGGGGGTCTTTTTCAAACCTACAACTCCCATAGGTCAGAGGGAGATGCTTGTTGACAGTTTGATGAAAGGAAACTGGGAGATCTTCTTTGGGAAGAAGGCTGCTTAAAAGGTCTCATGTCATCAACAGTAAATGTATAACCATCTGAATTTGACAGACACAAAATCTTAACCTAAAATATATTTTTGATCTTCTCTTGGTGGCTGTGACCATGCACCGATTGCTTTCCTTGTTAATGTTATGACACCAAAAGTACTTAATATGTTTGAATAGATCACAATATATATCTTAACATGCTCCAGGAGACCATTTCAAATATGTATAACTATCTAATACGGAAATTATGTGATGACAATAAATAAACCAAACTGTATTGAAAAACACAGCACTGAGCCACACTATTGCACAGGTTGACATGTCCCGTCTTTACAATGAACATGGCAGTTGTAGTTTACTTGAGTAAATCCCACATACAGGTACATACTGGAATGCTCAATAAAACACAACATTTTTATTAATCCATCACACAAAAAAGTCCCTGACAAATGCAATATTTAATCCTGTAAATTTTGAGTAACGTTTTGCTATAAGCTACAATGTCCAGATGTTTCAGGAAATTATTTGGGTTTTATAAAAAGTGAAACTATATACTTGTTTGACCTGCTTTTAAATGTCCATCTTGAGTAGGGGTTACTAATGGGTTTGGGGTTTGAGTGCCACACACATGTGAAATCATATTGAATCATATTAAATATACACTCACCTAAAGGATTATTAGGAACACCTGTTAAATTTCACGTTCATGAAATTATCTAATCAACCAATCACATGGCAGCTGCTTCAATGCATTTAGGGGTGTGGTCCAGGTCTAGACAATCTCCTGAAATCCAAACTGAATGTCAGAATGGGAAAGAAAGGTGATCTAAGCAACTTTGAGCGTGGCATGGTTGTTGGTGCCAGATCAGCTGGTCTGAGTATTTCACTATCTGCTCATTTACTGGGATTTTCACGCACAACCATTTCTAGGGTTTACAAAGAATGGTCTGAAAAAGGAAAAACATCCAGGATGCTGCAGTCCTGGGGGTGAAAAATGCCTTGTTGATGCTAGAAGTCAGAGGAGAATGGGCCAAGTGATTCAAGCTGATAGAAGATCAACTTTGACTCAAATAACCACTCGTTACAACCGAAGTATGCAGCAAAGCATTTGTGAAGCCACAACACACACAACCTTGAGGCGGATGGGCTGCACCAGCAGAAGACCCCACCGGGTACCACTCATTAAAAATAGGAAAATGAGGCTACAATTTGCACGAGCTCACCAAAATGGGACAGTTGAAGACTGTAAAAATGTTGCCTGGTCTGATGAGTCTCGATTTCTGTTGAGACATTCAGATGGTAGAGTCAGAATTTGGCGTAAATAGAATGAGAACATGGATCCGTCATGCCTTGTTACCACTGTGCAGGCTGCTGGTGGTGGTGGTGTAATGGTGTGGGGGGATCCCTTTCGCCTTCAGAACTGCCTTAATTCTTTGTGTCATTGATTCAACAAGGTGCTGGAAGCATTCTTTAGAAACGTTTGGCCCATATTGATAAGATAGGGTCAAACACAGTATTAGTATGGTGTTCCTAATAATCCTTTAGGTGTGTGCAATATAATATAGTTCCTTCAATTTATGCAATAAAAACTACTACTAATACATACGTGTTGTATGTGTGTATGATGGGAGGAGGGGGGCAGTCATAGGCAGTGCCCTTATTTGGGATCCTAGGAGCCTCACGGTAGAGGCTCCTCCTGAGCCTCTGAGTGCTGGCCTGGTGTATCCGGTACCTTTGTCCTGACCTCAACAGGGAGAAAAGGATGTTACCCGGGTGGTGTGGAATCTGTAATGATTCTCCTAGCCTTTTTCTTGCGACGCCTTATGTAAATACCCATAGGCAGGACGCTCTGGAAGGAGTAGAAATTCCTCAGTATTTGAGAGGATACCCGGAATTTCTTCAGGGGTATAAAGTGGAACAGTCTCTGCCAGTAGGTGTGGGTGTGAGATTGTGTAGATAAAGGTTAAAGGGGGGGCAGATGCTGGAAAGAACTACTCCTATGCCTTCTCAAAGAATGAGGGTCTAAATAAAATGAAATGCAAGGAGGAGACAACCTGATAACCCCCGGTGACGTACCCTTCAACATTCAGATGCGGTGGCTAGTGAACGGTCAAAACATCCTGCAGATTTGTATGCTATTTAATAATGTGATAAATACAAAGTGCAGGCTTTTGTGAGTCTGAGGTGACCCTGATAACATGGACACATGTGGTCTTTTGACTTTGTTTTTAGTCACCCTGGGAATTTACAGCATGCCATCCACCTGGGAATGTATAGCTCAACTACTCTTCCCCTTATGAAAGAGACTTTAAAGTGGCCAATGAAAGATCTTCATCCGGCACAAAGCTTTGTTTATAGACCCTAAACTGGTCATTGCTTTCATCTATCATGGTTTCAGTTGTGTCATTTGTCTTCTTTTCCACAAAAATACAAATCCCTATAACCAAGACAAGACTTCATACCAACAACAAAAACAATTCAATTCAATTCAATCGTATTGTATGAAATCATAACAAGAGTTACCTCAAGACACTTTACACATAGAGTAGGTCTAGACCACACTCTATAATTTGCAAAGACCAAACAATTCCAGTAATTCACCCAAGAGCAAGAAAACTATTTGGCAAGGCCATGGAGATACTACAGTAAGGGCTTGCTAATTTGGCTTGTGGCTGTCCAAAAAGATGTATCAGCCCAAAAAAACTTTCAGTTGAGCCTTATCACTAAACCAGCAAGGCAGCCCCAGTAATATACTTCTCTATTAGATACAGTGGCATCATGTTACTAAATGTTTGGAGTCCATGACGTCCAACAGTCTAAACACCAAAGAAGTTTACTGTCTTAGAAAACTAAAAAAAAACAGCACATACTGTAATTACATTTGAGAAACCTGACCCAGAATAGTTTTGGCATTTCTGCTTGTTCATCAATCTTCAAATATAATACATATATTTTGTAAGAAAAAAAAAAAAACAAGCTTTCATAACTGCGTACATGGTCAGAAATGGATGTAGTTTATGATCAAAAAATCATTGTAAGATGCAATGGGGTCTAAAAATTTAAAAGCTGGGGAAAAGTAATGATCCTTGTTAGAAAAAGAAGTTGTTGCAGCTGTAAAAGTAATGGGTCTAACTGGGGGAAAAATACTTTTTTACTAAACTTCTCTTCTTGTTTTTTGGTTTTCTTCTTCCATTTTTGTGTTTTAAATCTGTTAGTCTTGAACTTGTAGTGGAGCCCACCATTCTACACAATGCCAGATATCATATCGCACGGCAAGCTACAAAACAACAAGACAAATCTTTGCACTAAAACAAGAGGTAACTGCGTACAGAAATTATGCCATAATGAACAACATGCAAAGGATGTATTAAATCACTGTTAAATGTGTCCCTCAAGGGTACGAGGCTATAGTTTTTACCTTTGATGTGTTAAAAATTGTGAGTTGACTTAATGTTTCCTTCAAAGAAAACCACATAAATAATAACAAAACATTGGAGAAAACAAGACACTAAGCAACCAATGGTTATAATTATCACAGCGGTCGGTCAACTTGTTTCATACTACCCGCTGGAATACAAAGACATGATCAATTTTACAAAAATTGTTAAAAAGCACCACACACCCCAAGACACTGTGTTCTTGCGTTTCCGTTGTGTGTTGTTTAGCCTAGGGCTGTGACGATAACCACATCACCGCAATACCGGTGGTGACGTGAGACTACAGCAGAGATCATATCATCACTGCTTCTTTTCTTTTGCTGCCGAAAGTTACAGGAGAACAGATGTCTTGTGATATGAAATATAATGAAAGCAATAATCATTGGGTAGTTATCCTCATCGACTGTCTTCTATCCTATATTCAGGAGATTATGGAGGAAAAAAACCTACATTTCTCGTCACTTCAAGAGGATGGACAGTCCATTAAATAGGCTATATGGGGAATTTCTTTTGTGTGTCAGATTATTATGAATAATTTCTACAGGTAACGTTTAATATAATACACGGTAGGAAAGGCAAAGACATTTCTCCGTTCTCAGCCGAGGTGGACACATTAATGTTAATGCTGCAGTGTTTACCACTGCACATTAATCTAGCAGCTAGCAGAGTTTCCTTCTGCTTATAGCTTAATCCCGACAAAAAACACATCTTATATTGGTAGAGAGTGCAACAAGTTAGCGGACTGTTGAGTCGCCCTCTCTGCTCTCTGTCTGCTCAGCTGCTAGACCCATAGACAGTATGTAAGAATGGACCAACAGATCCCGTTCCTCTGGACGGAGACCAGTGAAGGATATTAGAAGCATTTTTCCAGTGAGCGCTGAGCGTTACTGCGCAGCCTCCAACTGAGAGAGATGACGCAAATGTCTAAAAGTCTTCTGGTAGCTGTGCCAAGAGAAATCTCAATCATTCCCAATCTTACAGAGATGGAGAGCGTAGGTATATGTAAGGAGATAACATGGGCACAGGCTAATTATTGCTAACTAAAAGGCTAGTTAACATTAGTAATTAAACCTAAACAGCTCATGTAAGTCGAAACTGCCTGAACACTTCTCCTGTACTATACGGTAATTCCTCTACTATGTGACACAATCGTTAGCCTATTTTTACAAAACCGTCTGCTACGGAGCCATAATGTGAGATACAAGGTAATGGAGCCTTTTATACATTGTCGTGTTTCTTTAGAAATAAACAATGGACAAATGGAGTCCTTAAACGCTTCAGATGTAAAGTTATTCGCTGTCAAAGTGACGTCAAAAGTGGAATGCTAACGGGAGGTGATCTTTTTGTAGCATCAAAATGGTGCCAGAGGAGGTTCGAGTTCTGAAGCGAAGCTTACCCTCTTGGCTAGACCGCTGTACTGCGAAGCGTCTGCTCCCGGCATTGTCTGCAAACTTTTTTATTTTTTATTTGCACTTTATTGACAATAGAGCCTTCTGAACTGTTTGTGGATTAGATCAACGGAGGGGAGAGAAAGCAGTGCGGCCATAAATGATACCAAAACTCAGTCAAGACTCTCACGTTGAGCTGAAATGGAAACACTGTGCTGCAATCTTTTTATACAGCTATGGCTGCAACATATGTTGTGTTCATATGTGAAACATATAAATTAGTTATCTTGAGAAAGCCTGGGAGAAGAGAAAAAAAGCTCTTTACTGAGATGATTTGTAGATGATGATTTCTTGTTTGTATATATATATTTGTATTCATGTATTTCTCCAAATGATTTGAATAAGCGACCAGAAGATGTCTGTTAAATAGGGTTGTGATGTCTTGTAATCCCACATGGGATGGGCCAAGTGTTTGGCATGACACAGAAATAAAATAAAACAAATTAAGTGTAAGGTTTTAGCCGATGTTTTTTTGGGGGTAACGCCATTCAGTTTACCTGCAGTATTGACAACAGATAAAGCCACCGTGTCTTGATAATCTCAAACTTGTTGCTTTAATGGTCACTTTCACCTCACTTTACATCATCTTTGCTATCTCTTTTTCCTCTCTATTACACTCTAAAAAATTCTAGATTGCTGATTCATGACCAACTCTTCAACGTTTATCCGTTATTTGCAGGGCTTCCTTGTGACTAATTTTATTACATGGTTCAAATGTTATGGCTGCTTAAACTCATCAAACTCCTGACCTTCTGTTTTTTGTTTTTTTATGTAGACTCAAGCAAGACCTTTAATCATGTCCATTTTGTCTGTATATTACCCTGTATATTATAAATATTGTCTAAATCTTTCATTTTTCTGTGGAGAGCCCCTTCCCTCATCTGGGATGTCTGCCTATAACAACTAATCTGCAATTTCCACCAACTGCAGAACGGCTGCGGACCGGCTCCGTGCTCCACCGTCCTTCAGTACCCACCAGGTCTGGATTTGTTGTGGAACGGCTGCGGCCATGACTGACAGCTGAAGTCACGAGGACCCACGAGATCTCGCAAATGCACGTATGATCGTGCGATATAAAAGGATGTAGTTTCTATGAACAGAACCACAAAACCAACAACAGTTTGTTTCCATCCATTATGACGTTTTCAAGGTGTAGTGCAGGGAAATATGATCCGCCGTGAGCACGGTGTATTTTATTTTGAAAATTAACCGGATTATTTATTTTGTTTCTGAGCTCGACTTCCTGTCCCGCACTATCTGCCCTGCGCTGAATTGCTGCGGAGCTCTCCGGCGTCCGTCAAAAATAGAAGCTCTGCGTATCAGCTGGGACGGAGTCGGAACGCAGCCGTTCTGCAGCTGTTCTGCAGTCAGTGGAAATGCACACATTGACTTTAATGGAAAGCTAATGACTCCGTCGCCATTCTGGAGCGGATCCGCAGACGTTCTGCAGTTGGTGGAAATTGCGGGTAAGAACTCTGAAACAAGTTTTGTCCTCCAACGTGAGTTTCATGAGTCTAAATCATCGTCACATGTTGACAACTGCTGGATCACAGGATGTCAGGATTAATGTCGAAATCTAATCCCTGTGGATTATGGACCTAATGCTGTTTACAAAGGGGTGTAACATGTTCACATAAAAATGTGAAGTACTGTGAAATGTTTTAACTACTGTACTGTATAATAAGCAGTGTTTAAACATCCTAATACGATTGACCACATAACTTGACACTTCATTAGCACATTGTTGTGCTGAGAACAGGACTGAGTTACTCTAAATTTTACACTTGAGAGCCACTGAAATGGATGGCTTTTAGGGCACAAAGCAGGAAGAGGGTGCTGTTCTTCCAGGATGAACAAAGCTAAGTAATTCATAATTCCTTTTTTCTTTTTTGGTTTAAAGCAGATGGTGAAAAAAAATCCCATCCAACATCTTATCTTTGTCCAAAAAAGGACCAGCCTCTACATGCTGGGGAAAAAAAGCGCGGTTGATGAAATAGGATTGGAAATTTGAGAAATGCCACAGGCATAGCTCGCAGTCTGATAATTACACTAACTTGACAATAATATATTGTTGCTTAACACATGGAACCATTTACCATAAGGTAGCAGAATAATTTAGTATGTAAAAATATTTATTTCAAATAGTTTTTTTGGCTCAATATACTGTACATGTACATCATATTCGCAAATGATGTACATGTGACTCACAAATTAAGATACACATACTTATTTTAAACCAAATGTAACGTTTTTTTTCTTCTTCCATTTTTGTGTTTTAAATCTGTTAGTCTTGTAGTGGAGCCCACCATTCTACACAATGCCAGGTATCATATCACGGCTAGCTACAAAACAACAAGATGATGATGCCATAATGAACAACATGCAAAGGATGTATTAAATCACTGTTAAATGTCTCCCTCAAGGGTACGAGGCTATAGTTTTTACCTTTGATGTGTTACAAATTGTGAGTTGACTTAATGTTTCCTTCAAAGAAAACCACATAAATAATAACAAAACATTGGAGAAAACAAGACACTAAGCAACCAATGGTTATAATTATCACAGCGGTCGGTCAACTTGTTTCATACTACCCGCTGGAATACAAAGACATGATCAATTTTACAAAAATTGTTAAAAAGCACCACACACCCCAAGACACTGTGTTCTTGCGTTTCCGTTGTGTGTTGTTTAGCCTAGGGCTGTGACGATAACCACATCACCGCAATACCGGTGGTGACGTGAGACTACAGCAGAGATCATATCATCACTGCTTCTTTTCTTTTGCTGCCGAAAGTTACAGGAGAACAGATGTCTTGTGATATGAAATATAATGAAAGCAATAATCATTGGGTAGTTATCCTCATCGACTGTCTTCTATCCTATATTCAGGAGAATATGGAGGAAAAAAACCTACATTTCTCATCACTTCAAGAGGATGGACAGTCCATTAAATAGGCTATATGGGGAATTTCTTTTGTGTGTCAGATTATTATGAATAATTACTACAGGTAATGTTTAATATAATACACGGTAGGAAAGGCAAAGACATTTCTCCGTTCTCAGCCGAGCTGGACACATTAACGCAATGTTTACCTACAAATGTAACGTTTGAAGTTCCACAAATTTTGTAACATTTACTGTATGGTCCAGTCGAGGGCTGCAACTAAAAATCATTTTTATTGTCAATTAATCTGTAGAATATTTAATTACTTAATTAATGCGTTATTGGTCTATAAAATGTCAAACAAATGGTGAAAAATGTCGATCAGTGTTCAAATGTCTTGTTGTTTTATTCACAACTCAAAGATATTCAGTTTACTGTTAAAGAGGAGTGAATAAACTTAATGTGAAAATATTCACATTTAAGAAGCTGGAATCAGAGATTCTTTTTTTTTTTTTTATTACTGAAACCGATTAATCGATTATCAAAATAGTTGGCAATTAATTTAACAGTTGACAACTAATCGATTGATCTTTGAAGCTCTAGTCCAGTCACGTTACTCTCATCAACCTCGTTTCCAGCAGCAGCAGAAAGGTATTTCAGCAAACAAGCCTTGATAAGCCCACTGTACACGTGTCCAGCACTAAAAGGCAGGCACGTTAGCAGCCAGCTTGTGTTTGTCAATTTGTTCGTGTACTCTTCTGTTAAAAATGAAATAATTCAGCTTTGAAGAAGGATTTCTGCAGCAATATTCATTTCATGGAGGATAATAGGAGGGCTTCTTAAACTAATACTATCAAACTGAACCGAAAAACAAGCCATGGGATTAATTTACCTGGAAACCGAGCAGTATGCAGAGGTACCACGGCGGCCTGTCATTGAGGGAGTAAACCAAATCTGCACGTTTGTCCACAGTCTCCCCCAGGGCCTCCGTGTGTGTTTCCCCAATGTCAACAGTCAGCTGTGGCGGTTCATCACTGTCTTTGTCCTTGAAGAGAAGGAAAGCAAAGGGAAACAAGTCATTAATTCAGCAATTTTATCTATCCATGTAACATCAAATAAAAAACCAATATCTTCTTACGAATTCCACCCAAACTATTTGAACACCAAACATACCTTAAACGAATCACTGTTGTTGTGAGCATACCAGGGACTCTCACAGGGCCAAAGGTTTCATAATGTTTTTTTTTTTTCTTTGTCTTTAAAACTAAGGGTAGTTCAGAGACATTCTTTTGCCTTCACTGTAATTTGGAGCCGTTAATTGAGCTCAGATGACAAACATAAATACAGACCATACGCAATAGAGTTAATGTGAGCAATGACGTGCGAAACATCCATGTGGGCGATATTGGGGGACAGGTGGGGTGAACAACATACCAACCCAAATTCCATCTAGATGCTGATGATGAAGGTGCTTAAAACTAAAGTGCTCGGGCGCTACAGCCAATTTTAATGTTTTTAAAGAGAAACTTGAATGTGTTTATTTTAAAGAGGGAGTGAAGGGAAATAGTGCAACAATGTCATTAAATCACTGTCAACTTCAAAAATCCCAATATCCCTGTTATTGTGTTAAATTAAGATGTGTGGCTGTGATGAGGGGGAACTGAGTTTGGTCCAACTTGCTGAGAGTGGTTGGATTTACATTCAAAGCGGTTAATAAAAACATAAAGAGACAACGTTTTGAGATCATATAACATGCAGTAGCCTATAGCTCCAGTGGCTTCCATTTTTATTCATTGTTAAACTTAAATAGGAAAACTGTTTGTAGCCACTGGGACTGCTGTAAGTGCTTACAGAGAGAAAGTGAGAGAAAGTAGATATTTCTGCATTGTATTAATTACACGGGTAGTTTGGTATGTGTGCGTGCAGGTATGTGTATGACATGTTGTTCTACAGGGTTGGAAAATAATAATAAAAAATGAATGTTACATATTTGCATTAACTTTAATCAATTCAATGTAATGCTTGTAAGGTAATGGTTTGCAGACGGTGTTTCATGTCACATGTAAAAAACACATTCACTCTTAGAAGACACATCTGCCAAGCACCTTGATTTAAGCTTCTATTTTTATGTGGTTGTAGCATCTTTCACCTTAGTTTGTTTCACATGCACTTTTATTATAAAAATGTAAAACACCAGGGGAAACTGGCCCACTCTATATGTTGGCGCAAAGGGGCAGGGCTGTAATCAAGTCCACCATTGTCGAGTCCAAGGCCAGGACTAGTCAAGACCAAGTCCAAAGAGGTTCAGGTCCAAGTCAAGACCGAGTCCAAAATAGTTTGAGTCCAAGTCAAGATATACAGTCAGTAACGAGACAGAAAAAAAGAATCCTCTTTAAGACCACTTACTTACCTGTTTATAATTTATGTGACGAGAGAGACAGTATATCTTGTATTTTAAGATGATCATTTTGCTTTATGATTGGTAATAATCAGTGTAGTGCAGAGTAACACACTATAGGATCAAATTAGGCCATATTATTAACTTAAAATATATAATTGAAATGTTCCCATTCTGGAACTCATTACTTCCTGAAGAATTCAGTACAAAGTGATCGCTGACATTGTGTCTGTGGCCAAAATGAAAATGACTGATACCTGATGATTGAGGTATGTGATGCAGCCAGGCGTACACCAGGCGACCACTCTCAATGCCTGTTGTAGATGGATTCTGAATTAAACTAATACCTGTTTTCTGAATGAGCACGTTTCATCACTGGTTTTGTTTTAAAGGAGGAAGTTACTTTAGAACAAAAGCATATAGTGCTGGACTCGGTCAAGACCAACTACAGTATTTGGCGAGTCCAATGGCCGAGTCCGAGACAACAAAAAAGCGGCTTGAGTACTACGGCCCTGCATGTATTGCTGGATATGAAATATAAAATGCTTTCAAGCTAACAAACAGTAGCTGCCACACCAGGCGTATGCGCCACAGAGATCCGTTCTGAAATCTTGATTGTCGAGGTTAGCACGCTGTATATAGCTGCTACCACGCACATGCATGCACTCCCCCATCTCAGCAGAGAGCAGAGGTGTAGGTGTGTGTGAAAAGCAAGGTAAGCAGATTAAAGTACTTTGTGAGTATATAAAAACTAAAATAAGGTGGGGAATAATTAGAAATCAAATGGTGAAATGAGAAACACTGACTAGAAATAAGGTATTGCATTTTTTAATAAACATACAGTATATAATGTCCATGTATATGTTTCCGTTTAAGGGCTCTAAACCTGTTGTATAGTTCAACAAGAAAGTGGCTGTATTCTATAATATCTCATGGTCATTGTGGAAAATCAACTTGTCCCAACACCAACTTGTAATTCTACAGATTAATAAAATGGCAGCTATCAATTTCCTAAACCTTATGCAGCAGCTATCAGTAGCATGAAAAGTAAACCTTTGTTGAAGGGATGAGCGTGTGTACCCACTCAGTTGTATTTAGGTTTAACAACTGTCACCTGTATTTTGTCCCCCGAGGTCAACTGTTTTTACAGCAAGGAATTTAACAATATTTGAGAGAACATCGACATACAGTGCAGTAAGGGGGAGGGGAATACAAGTGGGCTAGAAGTCCAACAACAGTAATGGTGTCCAACTCTCACATTTCCACAGTGTACAAAGCACAGCAACATAACATCTAACAAATAAAAAAAAAAAATACTGAAGACTGGACCTCTGTGCCCTTATTTATGACGCCAAGAGCGCCAGAAGTTCTGTTCCCATAATTACAACTTGAATTTTAAAACACTTTTCGAAAGACCCAAGGACGCTTTAAATGTGTGCGGTGGGGATTTAAGGTATTTTACAGCTACATGTCGACAAAATAAGATAAATTATGTGACATGTAACTCCCTCACTGTTCATGTTTTTAGAGGCAAAGTCATTATCCTTTGCTAGATTCACCTTATTATACTCTTACAAATACTGAAATAACCTTGAAACCGGAGATCATATGTATTTCTTCACTACTTCTACTTAAAAAGGATATTTCTCCAGGAAATACACGTTTTCTTTGCCATTCAAATCATTTTGTTAAGATGAAGGACAAGACAACTCATATAAATGTGAGAAAAATGGATATCAAGTGTGCTCCTCTACTCTTCAGGTATGTACCACTGAAGGTTCTGTTCTTTTTTCCCACAATGCAAAGACAGATAGAGTAGGTCAGATGGTTAGTATGAAGGGGAATACGTCCCAATTAGACTGACAAATGTTATACATAAATAAAAGCACCAACTTGTAGTTCTACAGATTAATAAAATGGCAGCTATCAATTTCCTAAACCTTATGCAGCAGCTATCAGTAGCATGAAAAGTAAACCTTTGATGAAGGGATGAGCGTGTGTACCCACTCAGTTGTATTTAGGTTTAACAACTGTCACCTGTATTTTGTCCCCCGAGGTCAACTGTTTTTACAGCAAGGAATTTAACAATATTTGAGAGAACATCGACATACAGTGCAGTAAGGGGGAGGGGAATACAAGTGGGCTAGAAGTCCAACAACAGTAATGGTGTCCAACTTTCACATTTCCACAGTGTACAAAGCACAGCAACATAACATCTAACAAATAAAAAAGAAATACTGAAGACTGGACCTCTGTGCCCTTATTTATGACGCCAAGAGCGCCAGAGGTTCTGTACTTTTCGAAAGACCCAAGGACGCTTTAAATGTGTGCGGTGGGGATTTAAGGTATTTTACAGCTAAGTGTCGACTAAATAAGATAAATTATGTGACATGTAACTCCTTCACCTTTTCATGTTTTTAGAGGCAAAGTCATTATCCTTTGCTAGATTCACCTTATTATACTCTTACAAATACTGAAATAACTTTTTCTTTGCCATTCAAATCATTGTGTTAAAGTGATGGTTCGGAGTAATTCACCCTAGGGTCCTTTGCACCATGACCTCGAGCCAAACACCCCCCAGAAGCTTTTTTCACCTGGGTCTAATATTGGGCGAGTTAGCGTAGAGTAGCGTTAGCCGCTGAATAGCTTAGCGCGGGGCTAATGGACCCACGTTTGTATCTCTTAAATGACCCCACTAATAATGCCCGAAATGATACCAAAGGTCTACACTAGTATATATAGGTTATGCACTCATAAAACGATGGATTGGAAAGTTTGTAAGTACACCAGAAGTTTATGTAAATAACACTTGCTGTAAATAAAACAGAGTTTACGCAGATTTCAGTCATACTGGGTTGAATGTATACAATACTTTGGTGCCACTGAACTCGGGTATCTTATAATTTTTTAGGTTTCAAATAAGGAACTAAATAATATCACTACCATTGTCATATAAAGAAAATTAATGAATTTGATGTTTTTTGTGCTGTAATGATTTTTTTTCCAGTCTGTTCCCATTCTCTCCTTACCTATTTTCACATCTGTAGCTACTTTTAAAACTTAGTTATTTCTCAGTCATCGGCAGGAAGTTGTCTATGTCCCTGTGATGCATAGGCATCCTGTTCTGTTCAGGGTTTTATGGGATTTTCTTTGGCATCTTTTGGTAAAAAGTGATAGCTAATAATGGCAGATGTGAGCGTGACTTGTATTAACGACTACGAAGACAGAGTGATTCTGCCACCCGATATATGTGAGACCAGGGGCGGTCTTCAAAGACAAAGAGGTCAACTCCCTCTTAAAAAAGCCACATGGGAAAGATCAGCTTCCTGTGGGATTTTACAAACACCATTGAGGATGTGATTGAAGTGTAAGTATGCCCGGTTTGCTCGTTACCATATAATTGGTACCATAAACCTTCTGACTTCAGAAACATATATTTTCTATGCAAAAACAGTAGGTTATGGGACGCCCAATGTGACCCATGAGCTGTATTTAAATGCAAAGAGGTCAGTCCCATTTTAACACTGTCCACATTAGACAGATCCGTTTCCAAAGGGTTTGTACATCCCAAATCATAATGAGGGGGAATTAATAATTAAACTTTTTTATTATTCATTCATAGAAGAAGATAAAGTACATCATGGCTTTAATTTTGACCAACTTCTGATTTTCGAAAATAGCCTGGGAACTATGGGAAAGGTTGAACTTCTCTCTATTATGACGACATAACTAAACCCCTCACCCCAAACTCAATTCGAACCCTCAATGAAACAACATAAAGAAACTGATTGGTTACGTTTCTGTCCTGTATACTATGAGCCCAATTTAGGATTTATTAAGTCTACGTGTTAACACCAAATATATTACATCAATATTTCAGTATGAAACCTCAAAATAGTTTTTAAAACCCATCACCAGTAACATTGTTTCTCAATTCACAGAGCACTACAGTTAAAAACTATAAATATAACCGTTTTTAAACTACTTTTAACAATGAAAACAATGTTGATATTACCTATAATAACACCAGAAACCACAGGTAAAATTTTCCTCTATGATAGATTTTTTATATATTATATTCATTCTTCTCACTGTATGTCTCAAATATTACACACTAGAGCCAGCACACAAGAGAAAATCCAGACACTAGCGAATCTAAGGATATTCCACACCAAGGTCCCAAGACAAGGAACAAAGCCACATGCCACATACTGCAACAATCGCTCTGAAACCTGCGGTGTCTCAGAGGGTGAGTCTGACATTCAGTCAGCACTTCAAACAAGAGAAAACAACTTGTATTACGCATCCCACCGTTGCATCTGTCTCCCACACATGATGGCCACAGACCATGCAAATGCGGACCCATCTGCACCACATTTCCTCTCCGTCTTTGATTTACTCTCAGGTCACAAAGTTCTCCGCAGGTAGTGTACACAGATGCTTGCTTCAGTGATTACATGGCCATTTGCTTCCATCTAGTGGTTTTCCAACTGCATTCCAGTAACCACATTTGTCGCATGCCATCCCCCCCTCTCTCTTTCCTCATGTCCTGTCATAGCTCTACTGTGCTATATCAACTTAAAAAGGCAAAAATGCCCAAAAATACTTAAAATAAAGAACTATCTGCATGGCAACATACCATTAAGGAGGGAAATGTGTTTGTTGTGTGTGTGTGTGCGTGTGTGTGCGCGCGTGTGAGAGAGAGAGAGAGAGAGAGAGAGAGAGAGAGAGAGAGAGAGAGAGAGAGAGAGAGAGAGAGAGAGAGAGAGAGAGAGAGAGAGATTTGGGTGAATGAAAATGAAAAATACACAAAATTCATGTAAAAGCTTTGTATTCAAAATCACACTCAAGTAAAAGAACACAGGTATTAGCAGTAAAAATGTAAGGCAATATCAAAACTAAATCCTTTCTGTGGAGAACTAACAGTTTAAAAGTGTATTGTAATGGTCCAGATGGAGATCTGATATACTCTAGGTGGCTATGGTGGATGGTGAGTGTGATGAGTGCAGGACTTTGCCAGCAGGGACCGGGCTTCCCGTCCCGAGTCCTGTCGGTGGTTAGGTTTAGGTAACAACAGGACTTTGGTTACGAGTTATGGAAGGATTGTAGTTGCAGTAAACTTTTGCTTAAGGTCACAATTGACCTTTTTAATATAAAGCCAAGACGACAATAGACCTCTAGATCACAATAGCCCTAACTCTAACACACAATAGGCCTGACCCCCTATCTTTCCCTAAACTTAACCTTGGTTCTGTGCCTAAACATAACTATAACATGTTAATAATGCTACAAGCAGATATAAACATTATGATCAAAAAGCACAACACCAATCACAACACTATTTTCCTCTAAAATGAAGCAAAATTAAAGTCATCCAAAGAAATCACTCAAGTGGAGTACTAGTACCTGAATAGATAGAAACTGATGGCACTTAACGTGTGGTTAATCATCACCGATGCTGACCAGTGTGAATATTTAGTGCACAGCATCATGTGCCGAGATGTGGTCCTTCCACGTCACAGCTGTGACTAAATAAATTGAGCGTGGGAAGATTAGTTTGCGGGCTGCATGGATGATTTTCAAGAGATCCTTTTAGTCAGTGACTGTAAAGCATACTGAAGAATACTAAAGAACTGGTTCAATGATGCTGTGATGCAGCAGGAAGACAAGTGTTTTAGTTTACGGATGACTGATTGTCAGAGGCCAGAGGCCGTGGTTACACTTGTCTTTTCAATGTGATTTTAGTGATCACCTGTGCTGGTCGGAACTCAGATTTCACAGCCTTTTTTTGAGATTGTTGCGGCCCAAAATGCCTGCTTTCGCGGGAGCTTTTGTAAAAAAATTCGATAAAAGTTGTGATGTCTTTTGTATTTTTGTTGCAATGAAGTTGCAAGAGACAGTGGAAGTTGCAAAAAAAAAGTTGAGATTTTTTTTTGTATAGTTCTTTAAAAATAAAAAGGAAACTTGTTTTGGGGAGAATAAAACTACTCTGAGTTTTCATAATAACCTTATCAAAAAGGATCAGGATGCTGCAAATGTTGGTATAATATGTAAATGGCTGGTGGACAGTTTGATAAAGTACTTATTGGACTTTAACCTATCATTGCACTTACAATAACGAGCGTAGCTGTCCTCAATTTAGGTCATCCTGTACGTCTCATCTCCGTTTTTTCCTGCATCCACCATGTGTGTTTGTGTGTGCTTCAGTCGCGGGGGTAACTGAGCAGCAGCCCCACCCCCGCCCGCTGCAGAGAGCCAACAGGATTGAAACAGCAGCTTTCAGCGTCTTTAGAGTAAAAAAACGTTACAGCGTACATTGATGTTAAAATGTATACAGGTCTTTCGCTGTATGTTTTGTTGGTAAATGTGAGGTGTTTGAGTCACACACGTCTCGTCTTCATATCAGAAACAAGGAAATTAATTTGGTGACGTACGTGTGTACGTCAATGCGTTCTCACTCCCGCTTGGTCAGTGGCTCTCAGAGTCACATACTGATACAAAGTCTGGCACGTGTGACTGCTGGGATTGGTTGAAGTAGCGGGAAACTCCGGTTATTGGTCATATTTGCGGAAAAGTTACAGTGATTGCGAGTCGCACCAAATTCATTGTGATTGGTTGAATTTGTGTGAATTGTTGCGATCTCGACATTGCGAAATCCTGGAGGGACTGAAAATAGGGGAAACACTGGTCACAGCATGAACTATAAAGTTCTGGTAGAATAAAATAATTTTGCAAAGCAACACAGCAATGTCATCTGCATATTTAAATACAAAAATGAAAGGGAAAAGGGGGGAACTATACCTAGTTATTTCCAAGGGGGGACAGTAGTTTTTTCCATTTGAAACTGAATTTTAAAGTTTTGAAAAATGCTCTACATCTTACTTAACTTCAACTAAAGGCTTAATACCTGTGTTACAAGTCAAGCAAACAGAGCTGTTATTTTTGTGACCCTCTCTCTCTGTGTGACTGGCAGACAAGCAGGTGAGTTTGTTTGATTTCCACACTCTATTACAAACATCCATGCAACAAACATACATACAGTACTTGCCATATTCAATAACACCAACTACTATCCAGTGTAAGACATGTTCTTGCCCTATTTTAAATACTGCTACTTGTTTGCCATTCATTTTAGTTTTTTGGGGGTGACAACATTTTGTAAGCATAATGGCTAATGTTTACTTCCCTGTCCATAAATGCATCGCTTTCTTTTAATTAATTTAGTTTGCAACAAAATACTGTATACCACTATAGCTACTACTTCTAGCACAGTTTTGTATAAACATGTAAAATGTTTGCCAGTTGTGTTACTTACATCCAGAATCATTTACAGTGAGTAAAAACAATCACCAGTGAGGAGATCATGGGTCAGAGTTACTGTACCATGGCAGTGTTCCAATATCCAGAGGCTACTAAAGTCCACCAAAAATGAATGAGAGATGTGAGTCACGCTGAGAGTTGGAAGCTTTGTTTCGCGTGAAGCCAGCCTTTGTTTTTGGAGTTTAGCTTCTATCCTGTGTTGATACCTGAAACGCTAATTTGGCTTTCACTGAACTCAAAGCTGCACTGACAAACAAAAGCTCACTTGTACTAACGACAAGAAAAATGCCTTAAACACATTTGCTATCCCATTCCATTGCTTTGCACTGGTGAGTCCTAACTGTAGCCTTGGTAGAAAAGACATTCTGTACCAGGTGTACTGTGTATGAAAGACTTGTCAATGTACAATCCAGAATTACAATCCAGGTTTATACAGTATATGACATTTAAGAAATCAGTTCATTAAAACCTTAAGTAATAACATCAAATGAAAGCATCCAATAAAAACATGATTATTGCATTTGCTGAAATTGTTATTGCATCGGCTTCCAGTTTATTTTGAATCAATTATCCACTATCATTATTTCTCACATGGTATATGTTTTTAGCTCTAAATAGAAATGTAAAAAATCTTAAAAAGCCACTAAATATGGTATTTAGCACATATACATGTTCTGTATCTAACAGATATTAATATATGGCACTAGGGTTTCTAATTCTATTCTATGGTGCCGATTTGACCCGGAAGTACATTCACTTTTTTCCCCCTCAACCTGAAAAGGTTTGTGAGAAAGTGCAAACGTTTCTCAGGAGAAACCAAAAGTATTTATCTTCCTTTCACCCATAAGTTTTTCTCCCCCATGTCCCCTTAGCAGTTTCGTAGAAATGTAACTACAACTGATTAAAAAGAAGGAAAAAAAAGTAGGGCCCAAAGTTCGAAAGAGGTCCTTGTGAAATATATCTACATGCTCAAAGCCTAAACAGTAATGAAAACTTAATCTGGATGCCAAAGTCAGCAAGCTCGATTGATTGATTTATTAAATGTATAAATCCTAGTTTAACATCTCTGAAATCATTGTATGGTAGAAGTCTCTCGTTGGGCTTTTGTATAGTGTCAGGTAGTATAATAAGCATAATAATAATAAATGAGGCCTCGTTCCTTGCTTGTATTATTTTGCAGATGTTGACTACTGACGTGTTCACCCATCTGCAGTTGAAGCTGTGCTGTTTGTTTGGTGTTCCCATTTTTCTAAATTCTTCAGTAAATTCGGCTTGGGACAAAAAAATGGGAAACATCAATGCTGGGCTCAGCTGTGTACACTTGCACACCCCATGCAGCCAGACCTTGCAACCTCACAAACAAACAAAACATTCCCGCTTTAATATGCGTTTCTGTTTCTTCGTTGATGTTTAATTAAAGAGCACTTCTAGTTTAAACTCAGAGCTTTTTGATCCGTCTCGACTACATTCAAGACTGATATTTGCCACATACTTTGAAACCATGCAATTGATTTCACTGCACAAGTATCGTCTTTTGTGGAACACATTCACACTTTGGTCATTTCACATTCCACAGTGGCTTACATTTAGCTCTTAGATTAGTATGTGACTTTGTTTTATCTCAAACCCTCACACAGTGTTTAATTTTGTGGCTGTCTCAAAACTAAACTGAAGAGAGAATTAATATGACATTACACTTACCCCAAATGCATGGTTGACTGTCCCCAGGTCCTTGAGTCCCAGCTCAATTTTCTCCTCTGTACTGAGACGCATTCTGATAAAATGAGGCAAGGTGGCGTATAGTTGTTTCTGGTCTGAAGTGGACTCCACACAGATCAACGATCAAACACGGTGGGAGTAAAACTCTGACTGATCGCAGACCTAATAGGACAACATCAACGACCGCCTCACGTCACCAGGGAAACCGGGTATCACAGTGAGAAAGAGAGTGGCTCAGTACTGTAGTTACTCTGACTTAACAGTCATGCGCCTGCTGCTGTGATGATGGATCCTATGAGAGGAGACAAGCACGTTTGTCACATGAATCTTTAGTTTGTCATACTCATTAAGAAGTTCTTCTTTTATCAAAAGTTTGTAGTTCACACATTTTGTGACTTAAGAGTCATTGAGTTTCAGTAGATTAACCTCTGGTGTTGGATTTGATACGTTCCTTTTTTTCCAAGTACTCAGTATCAAGCAACGCTTTATTGAACTGCCAGAATTTTGAACGGTGTTTGGCAGGTGACAAAGAAATTCACATAATAAAGTAAACAAGCCAAGTTAGCCCTCTGAGCTTATGCGTGCTGACTACTGTAGCCAAGGTTAATAAAATAAAAAGACGGGGGCTCTGTAATCTTAACCAGTGTGAACCAAGATGGCCAACACACTTGCACGACAGTGCATAACGCTACAGCTTTACTTTTTCCGTTTTTACCCATCACAATAAAAGTCCAAGTTTTAATTCACTGAGAGCATTACACTAAAAGGCAAATCAATAAAATATCTTACACTACGCTAACAACATGTTTTGCAGACACTAGATACATAAAGAAAGACAGAGACTATATTGCATTAAGTTGCTGTGAGCTGTAAGTTCACCACTTCTAAGCAGAAGATAACGTCATCTCAGAGCCTGAGCGCTGACTGACAAAAACAAAATGACTTCCTGACTTAAAGAATCGACTGAGGATTTGAATATTTGACTTTGAGGGGGCAGCCCTAGTAGGATCTTCTATTGTATCTTCACTTACTACTAGTATTTTTGGTTATTTATAGGTTATAAATAAATTATTATTTTTTGTGTTTTTAAATGTCTTTAATTTGTTGTTGTGCTCTGTTCTCAGACTTGTCTCCTTGAAATTACGTTCATGTTCTACTAATTTGGAAAAGTACATTTTCCCGGAATGTAATGCTCCCTCATTTTTTTATCAACATGATGAGTTAACATTAATCAACATTTGTGTGGATGAAATCAAATTTTCTGTGCCGCCTTTGGTTTCAGTAATCATATTGAATGGCAGTAATTTACTGAATTGTCTTGTTGCAATTGTCGATAGGAAAAAAAAAATTTCCTCTGGTATAAATACACATGTAAAATTATCATCGGATTAAGATGCAACCTGAGGATTTGGTTAAAAAGGTTAAGAAGGTTTGTTAATTAGCTCTGTTTGGTTATCAATATTTAATCCAGATTTTCTGGAAATTCGCTTAAAATTATACGCTAAGTTTGTATGGATACTTCACTAAAGAGTGCTTTACATGGTCAGTCTGTCCACATTCCTTTACTGGATGTAAACATGAACAGGCAAAGGTTGAGAAGGTAGGGCTGGCTATCATATTTTTCTAAATATTATTAACAATAAAGGTACTTTGACTTGAATACAGGCTCATTCATTATACTTTAATGTTACTGTATTATTAAGAGTTGAGTTAGACATCTCAATTAAGTATTACCTTTAAAGAAGTCCTATAAAAAGAAACATTTCCTTTAAAAGTTTTTTATTTTTAAAGACTAAACTATTTTTTTGAAGTCCATTTTTTCAAGATGTACCAATAATGAAAAACAAAAAGATTGCATTAAAAGGGAATTAAATAGCATATATACTCTGTCCCTCCGTATATTGAACAATTTAGAAGGGTATACTTCTAAACTTATATAAATATATACAAATATAAGAGCATATTTGCAAGGCCGTGCCTGATCAATTTCATAGTTGGGTTTGCGAGTTGAGACTACATGGTCACAGTGTAGAGCCTTGGGTCTTGTCCCCTCACATTACCACTACTTTACCCTCTGGGGTCTGAGGGTATTTTCAGACACACAGATGATTTTAGCATGCTCTGATATTGTTGTCAATTTGAACAAATGTCAGCAGTATGTTCAGAGTACTATGTACTACTTGTGTGTATTCAGCACAAGTTCAGCTACAATAATATCTAAGTAGAATGTATTTCATGATTGTGATTATTTTTTTAAACAATCCTAAAAAAAATTTTTAATGTTGTGTTTCTAAACCTTTATTTCAGACTTTACAAGCTTTGAAATGTATCCACAATTGAAACCTCATCTGAACTCTAAGTTCCTTTTTTCAAGAATGCTGAGGAATTGGACACACTCTGGGTATGTGAAAGCAAACACTATGCATACACACTTTAAATACTATGTTTAGCATCACCGTCCCGCATGCCAAGTGGGAACCCATTTTCTTGCTAAAGGAACAAGAAATCAATTCACTCCTATGTCATGGCATATTTTGGGACGCTTGTCTTAAAAGGTGGCAGTCACTGAGAAAAGGTTCTGCTGGGCTAGGAGCAGCTGAGGGGCTGATGCTTTTCTAAGCTTGGTAGTTGGAAAATGTACATTTGATGTAGGGAATCATAAGCTCACATGTCACCGATGTGAGGGATTTGAACAAACTTTGCACAGATTAAGTTGCACAGAAGCTTGGACCACGAATAAGTGAATAATTTTGAATTGAATGTACTACTTATGGAAGATGAATGCGCATAACATAAAAACTGAGGACAGTTTAAAAAAAAAAACGTTGAATTAAGGTGACAAATCCATAGCTGTGAATTCCTTTTTTAAAGCATGTTTATAGAAAATGGCAGCTGAATAGTACTAGTAATAGTAGTTCAGTTGTTAAATATGCAATAAAACTAATTTAAAACTAGAATTGTGCGGTTCTCAATTATCTAATAAACAAAACAAAACAAATCAACTTTAAGCTCTTTGGCTAAACTGCCAATCTGTTACCGTCACAGTTTAATATTAAAACAGCAAACAAACACTTGTTGTTGGTGTCCAGTTCATTTATGGAATCAAGAAGGTTTCTAATATTCACTAATTCTCATTTCTAATTTGCTTAATATTACCATAATTTTAGCTCTGATAAGGGCAAAGGTGTCATATTGTGAAAGGTTTTATGGCCAGTTTGCGATACGTTTTTTTTTTTTTTTTTAAATTGTAGGTCACAGTAAGCATATGTATGTCTACATATACTTACTTAGAAAGGTACATCACTCCATTGCAAAAGGAATAAAATACAAATATGTACAACATTTTATACCACTATTGTCCCTCCATCTCTCTAAAGGTTATAAGGATATTTCAGACACAAAATCCTTTTCTTTTCTAGCTTTGCATGTTTAAATTTATTTTTGTCTTGCACAGAGCAAAGAAAGTCCGTACTTGCTTGAGATGAAGAAACAGTGCAGCTGTTTGGATTGAAGCGAAACTGAATGAAGAAACTAAACAATTTTGTTTGGGGCACCCCTGAGACTTTTGTATATTGTGCGTCATTGCACCATGTAGAGCTGAGTCAAAAGAGATACAAAAGTTTGTGATTGTTCGCTTTAGAAATGCTGCCTGGTGTGAGGCTGAATCTCTTAGCCAACTTGGCGAACATCAAAGCCGTTCAATGTTCTGACCTGAACAGCAACTCTTTGATTTACACGTACCTACAGTATCACCACAAAGAGGCCCTGTAAATAGAATTTCACACTACATTGTTTCTGCTCACATGCAAAATTGTCATTCATGTCTGTTTTCAAAAGACACCTCAGAAACATCAACAGATATCTCCAGTCAGGTCATTTTTCTCCCTTGATTACTGGTTCCCATTTGCCTTAAGTGCCGCTTACAGACTTTGTTTTCCATAAAGTTGCTGCTAAGAGTCTGTAAAGGGATTTGACATGGTACTGCTTGCACTGAAAAGATTCTTTGTACCTTCAGCTTCTCACAGTTCACAACAATGTCGTGGTGAGTCTTTCACGTGATGAAGCCAAAGAGTTCGGAATACTTCCATCATAAGAAAGTTAGCCTTGGTTTCGTTTTGTAGCTTCATTAACTGAAAGCATGGTGAGAACAGACATGGTAGACCGTGACTAATAAAACATGTGAGTAGATGTCCATCGGAAATAATTGATCAGAGCTTCATTTCCAGGCTTTGATGAACCGTGGACCCTTGTGACGGTGTGACGCTACAGGCAAAAGGAGCAGCTGTTGACCCGTGTACAAGCAAGTGATCAGCATGAGTGTTACTGGCCTCGGCAGAAAGACAGCTTAAATCAACCTATATTGGCATAATAGGAAGTAACGTGATGTTATGATAGCGTAGCGAAAAGTCATAAGAAGGTCAGGGTGGGTGATGTGTGTACAAAGCAGCTGACTTTGACACTGGAGACAGGGGTAGGCGTCCCGTCTCCTCCTAACAGTTTTAATAAGGACAAATATTTTTTTATTTTAATGTATGGAAAAGCTACCTGAACCTGACGTGCATAAATTAATTGAAATGAAAAAGAAAAAGAGAGCGAGAACCAGTCAGAAACAGAGCCCAGAATAAATCTAATCAATCCGAAATCACGTAACAAGCAGCCACCATTGAAAAGAGTAGCAAAATGTAATTTCCCCCTGCAATTTACAGGTCACACTCTCCCTCTCGCCTAAAAAAAACTCTTTGTTTACCTCTTGTGATAAGTACAACGCAGCACATGATCTGAGCTAATCATATGACTGCTCGGATCCACTCGGATATTAGACATATTGGCACAGACCCACGCGACAGAATGGAAGACCTGATTAGACTGAATTGCGGAGAGGTACACAGAGCATTGCTAATCTATTGACACAGCTCATGACGTGTCGATCACGTGTAATTCATTTTGTGATAGTATTAGATAGCGTTATGTGGTATATTTGAAAAAAGAGGCCATTTTCAAGGTATTCCAGTACTTTTCCTCAAAATTCAAGCACCTTATGCGGACTGTTATTTGACGCCTGTAGAAATCCACATGTATCAGACCAGGGCTGTGCAATTATTCAAAATTTTAATAGCAATAGCGATTTTCAAAAAACAGAGTAATCAAGAAAAACGATTATTTTGCACATTACGTTTTGCAAGTAAACTCTTATTTTGTCTTCTGTTCTGAATGAAGAAAAAAAAAAAAGTTCAAACGGGAAAAGTATTAAGGGAAGTTTTACAGTTGAAGGTGTTTTCCCTATTGTTTTAACTGTTAACTCTTTTTTAAATTCAATACTTTCAACATCTTTACAAAAGACAATGAATAATCATGTTAAATAATCGTGATTTCAGTATTGACCAAAATAATTGTGATTCTGTTTTTTTTCTATAATCGAGCAGCCCTATATCACACAGACCGAAGAACTAGTCAAGTTTGACAATTTGAGTAATGTGATTAACTCACTTTTTCTTTTCTTTAAAGCTTTAGTGCGTAACTTTTTATATTAATTATATTAATGAACATCTGTTACATTCAAGCCGTTGCCAAATGAGTTGCTAAAAGCTAATTAAGACCATCAGCTCCACAACAACTCTCTCTGGATTTCTCAGTATGGCTACGTTCAGAAGATTGTGGCATCCGGCGACTTTCCCGCGCAGAAATTCGAGTGAAGATAATAAGCTCTTCTGAAGAGTCCATCATGTTCTTTTAATCCTCCGTGTCCTCCTTGCATAGTAGCAACTGCATGGATGAGGGGCGGGGGCACGTACGCGATCACGGAAGGCTTGTGGGAGGGGGGGGAATCGGGTCGGGTTCGGTTACTGCTCTGTCGGGCACGGGCCAGGCTCGAACTGAAAAATCCACACCCAATCCACACTCTAGTGGACGCGGCGACAGTGTTGTTGTCATTACTCTGATTTCCTCATGGGGGAGACAAAAACTACGCACCATAGCTTTAAGAGTTGATGCTGGGAAATTGGCGTATTCTGATGCAATGGCGTTTCGGTCATTCACCACCAATCTGCTTCTGTCCAGCAACCAGTGCAGATAAATCACCGCAAGATCCGGGTCAGACTTTGGTGTGCAACAGAATCACTCGAGGATGAGCAATTGACCAGCTAACATGATCAATAGTACGTGATGTGCTCTCCATTGTTCAATTTTGAAGTTTTAAGCTACTGAGAACAAATGATTTTCAAACCCTGTTCTTAGTAGTAACAGATCTTAATCCTGGATAATAACTTGACACAATCACACTTTTAGATTAGAGCGAAGGGGGAAAAATACTCATGAAAGAACATACCACTAGGAGTTTTTTTTATCTACTATTAAAATGAAAAACTCCCGGCTGTACAGTTTCAGAAAATCAAATCTGCAAGTCCAATCAGCAGCATACGTTCTCAACTGATCATTTTGAACAAAGACATTTGTTCAGACGGAGTACAAAGACATGCTGCCCTACAACCCTCAAAAATGATAAATCAAATTCTATATCTTACAAAGGATTTCTGATACTTTAGTGAACTGCCTATTTTTAAAGAGCCTATTGTGGAACATCTTTTGTAACCCCAATCGGAACCTTTAATTTTAATAGTAGATAACAACTCCTATTCTCTTAATGGGTGCATCAAACATGGCAGTGCTTAAATCAGGAATTTAAATAAAGTTAAATTGTAATATAATCAGCCAATTGAAGCATAGTCTTTGTATTCACGTTGTATCCAACCCCAGTCTTCTCTCCAGACTTAAATCCCTTTAGTGTGCACTGTTAAATTAAATGAATTTACTGAATTAAACTGATTTTCTTTGAAATAGCTTTTAACACTAGGTATATTTCCCATATTACAAAAAGAAAGCTGATAAGATTTAGGCTGTAAACTATTTTGTCCACAAGATGGTGGTATATCCTAAGATGGGATCTGACAATTCTCTGCTAAACTGACTGAACTGCTGAATAAACAGAGAAACACAAACACTATGCTAAATAGAAAACAAAAGTTCTGCATCACATCTGAACAATTACCAGGTTTAGGTTATGGAAGCACGAAAGAAGTCAAGATACAAACGTGCACAAACCAACATTTACAACCGCAGTAATTGCAAGGGTTTTAAAAAGCTGAATGAGACAGCATGCATTTATATTTTAAGAACTGTGTGTTCAATTTCTGCATATAGCCGATTACAGAGGTGTCAAGTAACGAAGTACAAATACTTTGTTTCCTTACTTAAGTAGAAATTTTGGGTATCTATACTTTACTGCAGTAATTATTATACAGCAGACTTTTTACTTCTACTCCTTACATTTTCGTGCAATTATCTGCACGTTCTACTCCTTACATTTTAAAAATAGCCTCGTTACTCCTATTTCAGTTCGGCTTGTTTTCATCCCGGCTTGTCATTGTAAAAAAAAAAAAAAACACCCAAAAAAGAAAAAAAAAAATTTTATCCAGATAAATCGCGCCATCCGGATAGAGTGAATTTGATTGTGGTTGGATGAGAAGTACAAACATATACCATTCCGACGCGATCCATCGCACCTGCACATGACACAAATCATGTCACAATCCAGCAAGGAAATAGCAGACGTATGTAGCAGAGCCCGTCTACCTTATTAGAAATTCTCTGTATGTAGCCTAGTACAAAGACGTCCGTGGCAGAGACTCAAGAGAACTCGAGCGAATTGTCCCAACCAAGCACCAGCGAGGAGGTTGGTAGCCAGGAAGACCAGCCAACCCTTCTACATCCATGGCCGTACCTGGAAGAATTTTTCGAAATGGTTGGATGCAAAAACAACTCCTTTCAGATGCGCTGCAAGCTCTGTGCACCCAAGTACCACAAGCTAATTTTTTCCAAAACTCGCCGTCTAATTTGAAAAAGCATATTGATATTATTTTTTTCACCTTACATTACTTTTATACTTTAAGTAGTTTTGAAACCAGTACTTTTACACTTTTACTTGAGTAAAAAGCTTGAGTTGATACTTCAACTTCTACAGAAGTATTTTCAAACCCTAGTATCTATACTTCTACCTGAGTAATGAATGTGAATACTTTTGATACCTCTGGCCGATAAAGCTGTTAAAAGTGGAAACAACAAATCAAGGTCATAGAACAAAGAGCTAGACACTGTCCTCGATACCATGCAGTGTTTCCCACAGGTTGAGAATTTACTTGTGAGGCGCAGGATGTGATGGCTGGGTTCAGTAATAAACTAGGTTTATGAACTATTTATGGAAAACAATGACTAGGCTACATAACAACAGATAATTTCGAAATAAATAACTACATATTAAACATATCAGACTAAAAGGTGATAAAGATACAGATCGGGGACGGTCCCCCTACAGGTTGTCTCATTGGAACTACAACTCGAGTCGGGTAGCGCGAGTTGTAGTTCCAATGAGACAACCTGTAGGGCTAAAAGTTACATAGTGTTGCTTTAAGATGTAAACATTTGTTTAAGCAGTAGATGTTAACAGACAGATGGATAGATAGATTTAATTTTCTTCTTAATCAGGTAAATGGAGGGACACAGCAATGAGATGCTGGTATTTAAACATTTCAGGCAAGGCTAGTCCTCTAATGGCTCAGCGTTTATGTAAATTCACAGGAAATGGGCAGAAGCCCTAAATTAGGATTGAGTGGCTAATTAGGGCCTTGCTGCTAACAGAGGTTGGCTAGCCATGTTAATGGGATTGTGTTTGTATGTCAGCAAAGTGTTTAGTGCGCCTTTTTGTGTGTGTGTGTGTGTGTGTGTGTGTGTGTGTGTGTGTGTGTGTGTGTGTGAGAGAGAGAGAGGACGCAAGCTTACTGTAAGCATATACTGTATGTGTTGTGTGTTTCTTGTGTGTGCAAAAATGAGGGCATGTTTGTTTGAGCATATTTGTCTGTGCATGTGTTTGCACGTATGTGTTTGTGTGTGACTATTGGTATTGTGGATGTGCATCTATATGTGTGTGTGTGTGTGTGTGTGTGTGTGTGTGTCTTCCCTCTAATCACTGGCTTTCCATTAGTCCACTGATTATTCTCTTCCTCCACACACACACACACACACACACACACACACACAATAATCTGGAGTGGTATTCTCAATGCTAATGGCAAGCCGGAAAACCAGCAGAGAAAGGTGAACTCTCACAAAAACCCACACTTAGTTAGTGCTTTCGACATGTTACCTCCATCTAGTAAATTATCTGTAAGTTATCTGTCAGTCTGTTTTGCAAATTCCTGGTGTTTCATGTTTAGGCACATCAAACTAACTGCATCTCTTTCTAACACAAACTCTAAACTGCACATGGTCAATGGGGAACAATCCATTTAACCCCATCACTGACACACACACATACTTCCTGACTCCGGACCTACTGTTGTACACTGTGTGTGTGTGTGTGTGTGTGTGTGTGTGTGTGTGTGTGTGTGTGTGTGTGTGTGTGTGTGTGTGTGTGTGTGTGTGTGTGTGTGTGTGTGTGTGTGTGTGTGTGTGTGTGTCCAAGCACTGGTCGACACAAATGGCCTCAGGCCTCAGTGAGTTTGACTGACCCAGTTTACATTGATGTTTTAGGAATTTAGCAAACATTAGCTCACTCTGGACTTGAATGGAGCAGTTTAGAGAAGATTTCAATTCCTCGAACATCTACATTAGAAGCCATTTTATTAAAACAACCAGGATAAGAAAAGATTGGATAAGGATGACTACTGTACTTGTGAGCGCAAAAAAAAAATTAATCGTGAGAAAGTCAGCTATATAGTATTTAGTTAATTAAATATCTTTTTTTGTTTTTTTTGCTTGCAACATTGTTTTGACATCTCAAAATGAAAATGAAAGTCACATTTTCAAGTGGCAACAGTGTTGGGGTTGAGGTAAGTACTTATGTTCTACCTGTACTTTTAATGCTGATGGGCTGTTGCCGGACATGAGTACAGTTTTTGTATTGCAAGCTGGTTACGCTGTGGCAGTCAAGTCTTTCTGGAAATATGTTCAGGTGGCCATCTGCGGCACAAAAACAAATAAAAAAGCATTTCCCTTTGGACTGCCATCAAAGACCATCAGCACCACCGTGCAACACAGTACATCATAGCTCCATTTGATTTTCTTTTACCCATGATATCCACCAAGACTCTCGTCCAATGTCATATTCACAAACCTTAATCTGTGACCTCTAATGCTTCAAACATTCTAAGCCTTTGGGCCTTCCCTTGTGCCTGGACTAGATGCGGTATGTGGGAAATGGTATTGAAATTATGTGTTAAGGGCAGCTAAATGCAGGATCCAAAATACACTTTTTATTTATTTTTGATTTAACCTTTATCTAGACATACAGAGTTAATGACCCAACAGATTTGTTAAATTACATTTTTTAACTTCTGGAACAGAACCGGGAAGTTCAAATTTAACTTTGGCTCTCTACAAAATAGATGCAAGCAAAACTGTTGACAGGAAAAAACCATGTAGATCTAATATTTCTATATGTTTCTTCAATAAGCCAGATATAGTTTCCATCTTACTCTGTTGCTGAGTCTTTGGACCTGCCTAGGTTTCACTGCAGTTGGAACAGGACAATGTTGACATCCATATCTTCTTTAAAGGTCCCATGACATGGTGCTCTTTGGATGCTTTTATATAGGCATTAGTGGTCCCCTAATACTGTATCTGAAGTCTCTTTTATATAGACCTTAGTGGTCCCGTAATACTGTATCTGAAGTCTCTTTTATATAGACCTTAGTGGTCCCCTAATACTGTATCTGAAGTCTCTTTTATATAGACCTTAGTGGTCCCCTAATACTGTATCTGAAGTCTCTTTTATATAGACCTTAGTGGTCCCCTAATACTGTATCTGAAGTCTCTTTCCCGAAATTCAGCTTTGGTGCAGAATTACAGCCACTAGAGCCAGTCCCACAATGAGCTTTCCTTAGGATGTGTCATTTCTTTGTCTGTAGCTATTGAGGAGGAGAGAGGGGGGGAGCAAGGTGGGGGGTGTGTGGCCTTGAACAACTGCCACTTTGCTGGTTTGAAAGCCATGATGTCTCTCTCTCATGGGTGGGCCAAATTCTCTGGGTGGGCAAAGCAGAGAAAGGGGAGGTAACCTTGCTCCTTATGACCTCATAAGGAGAAGATTCCAGATCGTCCCATCTGAGCTTTCATTTTCTCAAAGGCAGAGCAGGATACCCAGGGCTCGGTTTACACCTATCACCATTTCTAGCCACTGGGGGGACCATAAGCAGGCAGGGGGAACTCATATTAATGTTAAAAACCTCATAAAGTGACATTTTCATGCCATGGGACCTTTAATACTGTTTCCTGTCATATTGTTTCACTTTTTTCATAACGAAGTAGCTTGAGAGAGCAAAAACCTGACATCACACCCTTGTCCCTTTCATCACACCACATGCAGAGCTCTTCTCACTCTCTGTCTTGCTTTCTCAGTTTCTGTTTTGCTAGAACACTGCACCGAGCAAGGCACATCTTCAAAGCTTACAAATTAATTGTATAGTTGGTCAGTACATTGGCTGTGCCTGCCCTCTAACGTTTCATTGGCTTCTACACAACTATGCATGACTAATAAAAACTAGGAATATTGCTGTCTCAGGTTTATTTACATAATTCATTCTGCACAGCATTGGAATTATTCTGTATAATGCATTGCTTCCTCTTCTGTACATTACTCCTGCTCGTATCATTTTTAGCTGAAAATCCTTCCTTGTTCTTTATTCACTCTCTCTCTCTGTCTGTCTGTCTTTTACCCTCCCTCCATTTCCATCCACTGCATTCAATAAACAGAGTCCACTTTACTATTACACTGATGTGTTAGTTGTGGATATAAACCCGTCTTTATATCCCTCCCTTCTCCTCCCTTTCTCTTTTTCACTCTCTGTCGAAGCCAATTTTTCCTGAATGGGTATATTTCCTCCGATGACGGCATGCTACCCCTTCGCTCAGGCTCTCTAGTCTTTTCTCTCCCTCCCCCCTCTTTCATCCAGCTGCTATTTTCCTGAATGAGCAGTGAAACCATCCCATGACCTCACCATTGGTTCAGCTGTGCCCCCCTCCCCCAAATTTGAAAGATGGAGCGAGGATGATGATAATTGCTGTTGCCATGTTATAAGGCATCCAGAAAAATCCGGTCCTCTGCAGACAATCATGCATGTTCACACACACCGACACTCACAGGCATGCGCTAAATCACTGCGCTTCAGGATTACAGCAATTAATCTGCATGGCAACAGCCCCTATGCTGCTATAATGCTGAGCTGATGGGTGTAAGAAAAGAAATGAAAGAAAAGCATGAGGAAGAAAAAAAAGGAAATGTCAGAAGAAAGAGCGCAAGACAGAAAAGCTAAAAAATGACAAACGGAGACACACAGACCACAGAGCGAGAAATATACCCAGAGGCAGTGGAGGTGAAGGCAGTGGGGAGAAAGAGACAACATTTAGAATGGCTGCTTATTCATTCATAAATGCCTGAATGAATTCATCTTCGTTCAGAATGCCTGTCAGTCCAGTGGACAGCGATGATCATCCTATTATGTAAGAGAGAGGGGGGGGAGGGGAAACAGGAGATGAGGTCAGGTGAGGTAGGGTGGAGATGAAGGAAAAATGGAGAAAGAAAACGAGACAAGCAGCAACTAACTCCCATATTTTTACTGCTGAACTGATCACCTTAGCATCACTATCAGGATGTGATTCATGTAGTTTGATGATGATGGTGATAATTTGTGATGTCACAATGGTTACAAAGCTGCAGAGGGAAAGTAGTGCATACAGCACAGATGCTGTTGTTGTAATGGTTGGGCACTATGCTTCTAAAATAAAAGGAGAAAAATAACCCTAAATGCATCCATTTGATTGGCTGAAACAAAAAGGATGAGTCCTGTCCTGTATGTATTATTGTATTATTAATTTGAATAATGGTATTTCCCCGGGACAAAAAGCACAAAGGAATAGGAAGAGGCATTATGATATCTTACATAAATTCATCACGAATGCGATGGCCTATGACATCATCTATAGGACCAACCCTAGGGATTCAGAATGCTGATTCAAACATGAAAGATGTTTGAATACTAGCCTCAGCTAGCCTGATAATCAGGCTTTGTCAGACCCTAACGCTGCTGTTTTCATTCAACAGACTTTGTCTAGACAGAGCATAACAGGCTGACCTGGCTATCATTTGCAAGATAGTTAACTACTTAGCATAGATACTGCTGTCCTATTCACATTTTGACGATTTGTTGCAAAAACTTAAGAAAAGATAAGTGGGTTGGGGCAGGAGAAGGAATGCAATAACACGTTAGATGGCTAGCAAAGGTTAGCAAGCAAGCAGAGCCAGGCTGTCTTCATTAAACTGTCTGCTAACACTTCATGATTAACTCCTGTAAACTAGTGCGTAGTTTCTATCGCACCGATGAGGAATTCTAAGTAATGACAACAAAACCGTTTGGCGCGTCCACATGATACAAGCCTTCCGTGATCACGCACCCCCTCCCACCCATCCTTCACGCTAGGGCTGGGCGATAGGCAGCATGGTGGCCCAATGGTTAGCACAGCAAGAAGGTTCTAGGTTGGAATCCAGGTCGTTCCGAGCCTTTGATGAATTTCGCTACGTGTATGTGACAATAAAGTACATTTACCTTTACCTTTTATGGAGAAAATCAAATATCACAATATCTTTGACCAAATACCATCGATACCGCAACGATATTGTAGTGTTGACTATTGGTGCTTTCACAAAATATTTACACAGTGAGATTTTGGATAAATAATCATCAGTAATGTGGATATAATGATTAAGTGGGTAAAGGCAAATAATAGAACAGTTACAACAGTCTGGTAAGTTCAGAAAATGACATCACTTTACTGTAATGAAGCCTTTAAAACCGTTGATAATGTCACCAATTTTAGTTAGTCCACCAATTTTAGTTAGTCCCAGCCAAAAAGGCTTGGATTGGCTCAGTTTCTACAGCCAGGGAAAAAAAGGCCATTCATGAGAGCGAAACAAGACCTTTTTGAATTACTGACAAAATTGGAGATGGTGATTCAGAGGTCCGGTACCAGGCAACTGGCAGCTACAAGAGCATAGCAACAGAGAATGAAATGTACAAGAGGAAAAAAACTAACAGTGCATTTTTAAATGCACATTTTCAGTGTCACAGGGCTTGACATTAACTTTTTTGTCCTTTGGACAAGTGCATTTACATTTCACTTGTCCATGCACAAAAGTCATTTGTCCGGGTAAAGATTTATCATTTTTTTTTTGTATTTTGCTAATGCAGAATTCAAACAAACCGTTGAAAGCATCCAAACTCTATCAACATTAATACAATTCAGTTGAAACAGTAGAAACAAACGTGTCCCAATGAATTTCCACTTCAACAAGAAAAAAGGATCTCCAGACTCCATAATACAAAGTAATACTTTGCACGCCGGTGTGCAGTGTATCACCAGAGGTAGTGGTGACTTGGTGTAAAAAATAAAACCGTCTGACCTTGATGCAGGCTTCAGTATGGACTGTGTGTCTGTCCAGGTGGGTAAATCATATCGGCAACATAACTGGAAACAGGGCATGAAGTTAACTTTTTTGACTACCAGCCACTTTGGCAGGTGGATTTAAAAATCCACCTGCCATTTTTGCCTCATAAAGGTTGAAAAACAGGACTTGCTGTGTCTCTATGATCCTATCCTGTCCTATTCATGGTAGCCTACTCATGGAAACTGCGCCGTCATCATGTGCTGTAGTAGGGGGGCCCGCCTTGATAATACTGCATAGGGGTCCGGTGTTGGCTCGTTACGCCACTGCATATAAGAGATGAGAGGACTGACAAAATCAGGAGTAGTCTACGCACACAACAACAACAAAACACTGGTGAATGTGGACCATAACACATGAGTTGTTGCAAAAAAGTTGCAACTTTTTTTGTATAGTTCTTAAAAATAAAAAAATAAATAAAAAGGAAACTTGTTTTGGGGAGAATAATAATTAGTACTATTAATTAATTACTCTGGGCTGAGATTTTCTAGGAACCTTAGCAAAAAGGCTCAGGATGATAATGTTGGTATAATATGAAAATGGCTGGTGGATTTAAGACACAAAATAATAATTTATTGAATGAATCAAATATGAACATATCTGTCAGTGGCTTGCTGATCTTTACATTGTTAGTTAATTCCCTATCCTGGGCTAGGACACACATTCATACGGTTTGATAAAGTACTTATTGGACTTTAACTTATCATTGCACTTACAATTAGTAGCTGTCCTCAATTTAGGTCATCCTGTTGGTCTCATCTGCGTTTTTTCCTGCATCTACTGTGTGTGATTGTGTGTGTTTGTGTGTGTGCGTGTCAGTCGCGGGGGAAACGGAGCAACAGCCCGGCCCGCTGCAGACAGCTGACAAGATTGAAACAGCAGCAACTTTAGAGTGAAAAATGGTTACAGCGTACATTGATGTTAAAATGTATACATGTTGGCAGGACGGTCTGAAATGTTTTGTACGGTCTTTCGCTGTACGTTTTGTTGGTAAATGTGAGATGTTCGAGTCACACACACGTCTCGTCTTCATAACAGAAACAAGGAAATTCATTTTACCCGTTCTCACTCCCGCTTGGTCAGTGGCTGCACATGGGACTGCCGCGATTGTGTTAGTAATGAAAATGCGATAGGGAGCCCCGGCTGTCAATCAATGTCTTCCAGTGATGCGGGCCCCTGATTGGACCAGGACCGTAAGCAACCGCGTACCCTGCTTACCGATAGTTATGCATCTGAATCACTCAATTCTCATTGGCTACCTGCCAATGTGGAAGGTAGATTGACAGTGTTACCCGCCAATTGCAAAATTCACCCGCATTTGGCGGTGATGTTAATTTCATGCCCTGACTGGAACACTATTCATCTTCTGTATCTTCGGACCCTTGATTCCCAGGGGTTAAATCCTGGGCACCGCTGCCTTTGGCTGCAGGTCCAGCACCTATCCAGCATCAAAGTCTTTCAACTTTTATTTGGACCCTCCACTGACAGAAAAAGCAGCCTCTAAAGCTGGACTCTTTTCTACAATTTCACTTTCTACCCGGCAGAGGCTGATTTAGCAACGGATCCTTTAAAAGGTGTAGCTACTTTACACTTGAATATTAGCTGATATTTAACTACGTACATTTAACCAACACAAACGCTGCTAATGCCTGCTAAGTACACAGCTGCCGACGCTAGCTAGCTAACGTCACTTACATGGCAGCCAAGTTGGGTTAACCCAGCAGACACCGCAGAACATTACTCCTTCATAACACACCCAGTCGAATTCATCTCTCCAGCTGTTCACAAATTTTCTTTCCCTATTTAACTCGTATGGTGCTGCTGTTGTAAGGTTAATTGTTCTTGGTGCTTTCCCTGGCACTTGGCCAGGCTGCGGAGCCTGAAGAAACATCACTCTCCATTCCAGTCTCCACCACTGTTCTTCTGAGGAAGGTAAAAATTTATGTTTAAACTGCGGGCAATTATTACTTGGATCGACTCCTGATTGGCCAATCAAAGCATTCTGAGTTGGACGCTGGTTCGACGGATTGTGGGGGGAAAAAAAAGTATTCTTTTCAAATCGTTAAAATAAAATCTGTAAAATAGACGTAATGAGTGCCACATAATGTGAAGTTACATGAAAGAGAAAGGGAGTTCTCTTTCATAGCAGTCGTTTCGATGTCTCACTATGGGATACACCCCTCCGCGTATTCACAGAAGCACTTGTTCTATTACTCCAGCCGTGAGGGGTGGATGTCGGTGCGGTACGGCATCAGGGCACCTGCTTTTATACGTGCCTGACCAGTCATCAGCTACTCTCGTCATTCAAGCTTTTTTTTTCTGGCTGGGGGGGTCGTGTTTTTTTTTTTTTTTTTTTGTTTTGGTTTAATTAGCTTTGCTGGACGGGGGGGGGGCCCCCCCCCGTCCCCGGGGGTGTTGGGGGGGGGACCCCCCGGCTTTTTCTTTCACCAGAGGGGGGGGTTCCTAAAAACACCCCCCTTTTTCCAAAAAGAGGGGTTTTTTTTTTCTTCAAAAAAGGTTTTTTTTCTACTCAAGGGATGAGTCGGTTGGTGACAAGTTTCTGGTGTCGGACAAGTATTCCTCTTTCGTTCCCTCTGCCCAACCAGTCAGCTCAAGCCGAGGGTGATGCTGCCCAGCCGCAACCTAGCGTTGACATGCACAATGTGTGTAAACGCACGGTGGAGAGGCGGAAAATCCAGTGGCCGGTGGTCACAGCAGAGGCTCCGCTACGAGGGGAAGAAATTGCCCCAGGCGAAGCGAGCCGCGAGACAACTTCTCCTGTTGTTCCCTGAGCTTCTAGAGGTAGTCAGAGGCGTTTGGAGCAGCTCCAGCAGCTCCAACACGCCCACATCAACTACCTGGAGCTGCTAGCGATGTCTCTGACGCTGAATCATTTTCTGCCGTTTCTCCATGGGCACAATGTGCTGGGTTAGAACGGACAACACAACTGCATCAGAGAGGTCTCCGTTCCCGACAGTTGCACACATTAGCATGCAAACTGATACTGTGGAGCGATGTTCGTCTCCTCTCAGTGAAAGCGACACATGTCCCTGAGGTTAAGTATTTGGGTGCGGATCTCCTGTCCTGTCTACGTAAAATGGAGGTTACATCTGGCGGTGGTGGATCAGATTTGGAGGCGCTTTGGCTGTGCAACAGTAGATCTGTTTGCATCGTGGGAAAACAGACATTGTCCCCTGTTCTTCTCCCTGCACAATCAGAGCGTGACGCTGGGAGTGGACGAGCTCGCGCACAAGTGGACGCGCGTCCTTCTGTATGCATTTCTTTCGCTGGGCCTAATTTTTCCGATGCTGTTCAGGGTGCGGAGGACCATCTCTCCCTGCTCACCTAGCTGCAAGGTGAGCAGGGAGAGATGGTCCCTGCGCACCCCGCGATTCCCAACAAAGATGGAACAGAAGTGAGTTGCCTCACTCTGTAGCTAAAACAGAGAGCTCAAAACACAGGGTGAAAAGAGGAGCTGCAGCAATGTGCAGTACAACAAAAATATGGTGTTTTTTGAAAATGAAACCATGTAAACCTATTCTGGTACAACCTCTAAATACAATTATGAACCTCATCTTAACCCAGTAAGTTTACAAGAGAGACTTGCAGTCACTCTGAGAGTCCTAGCATCCAGTTGCCCTCGAACTCGTCCATGCTTCCTGTTTCTGCTTCGTTATCGCACGCCGCTGAAAAAAATAGAGTCAAAATTTAAATAGAGTTTAAATCCCGGCGCATCAGCAAGATCTACGTCATTTTGATGTCACATTGTCGTGCGACAGGTCGGGAACAGCGACTCTAAAGAGGCCCTTAGTCATGACGAGGAAGGAAGAATGCATTTGTCAAATGTGAAACTATTCCTTTAAAATAAATACTTTGCATACAAGTTGGATTCTTAATGCCCTTTAATTAAAATTAAAATAAGTTTTTATAATGCATTTCACACAAGTCAAAATGCTTCACAAAGAAACCAAATCGAGTAAATGGACACTACAGAGGAAGTGTTTGTGTGCAACAAACCACATCCCTGAGTTCAGCGAGTTCAGTCCCTGTCCCACATGAGCAGACAGCACGGTGTAAAGACCAATTTAGAAATGGGCCATCACACGGTAACACATGACTGTAGGGAGTGTTATCTATTGATAATGAGGCCTGTAAATAAATGTAAAAATGTGTGTGCGTCAATGTCCATGCATATACAGTATTAAGTATGTAGTAAGAAATCGTCGTTTTTTGGAAATGATAGACAGCAATATTTTTAAAACTATTGTATTAATCTCTGCAGGCAATTACAAAAAAAATAAATGACATGAGCATGTATATAATTTGTAAATGTGATACCGGCCACACAAACACTCACTAATGAATAACATCTAATTCAGCATTAATCAGCATCAATTATAGTAAGTACCTTAAACGTACTGTACATGTAAAGCCTGAGACGCACCAAGCCGATAATCGGCCGTTGGACAGTCTGACGAGGTCAGTGACTCAAGTCTGTTCGGTGTGTCCCGTGCCATCGTCCGTCTGGGGGGCTGTCGGCGTTCATTTTGGCCGACCTGACATGTTCAGTCGGAGGCAGGGCAGTCGGGACTCACCTGGAAATGGCGAGCAGAATAAGCGTGACTAGAGTCTCTCAAAATCTGACGAAAATCTTTTAAACTGACAGCAACTTAAACATCCTTGTTTCAGTGAACTATTTTAGTACAATATGAGATCGTATTCTGAGATTCTGAACGAGCCGCCTTGACAGTCTGGCTTTGAATTTCCAGAGAAAACAAACCCATGTGACACGTTCGTCCAATCAGCTGCCGGTTTTCTTTTTTGGGCAACAATACAGATTAGCGCCGCCTGCTGTTATGGAGACGTATTACGTCTCGTCTCTTTGGTGTGTTCTGTGGCACTTTTTGGACCAACACCGGGAGACTGATCAGTCCGACTGGCTTTTCTGGCGAGGCTCGGCCGTCTGGTTGGTAACAGCTATAAAGGGCTTCCAATGGGATAAGCAGATATGAGATTATGTAGGTTGTGTGAATTGCGGGTATTTTCTGGATTTTTTTTACTGTGCAGTATTGTACCTTTTGGTTGTCCCATGACAAGGCAATGGTCTGCTTGTGTTTGTCACACCCAGTACATCACCGTCCCAAATACAGACATCCCTTTGATGTCATCCTACAGGGCCATCCAAACTTCATTCATGGATTTTGCTATTCCATCCAACCAAAATAAATAGCTTTAGGGAGCATATGAGTCAAACACTAAACAACAATAATAAAAATGCTTGAAGTATTTCTGCAGACAGTTTAACGCCTTGTTCAAAATCTTTCAGAACTTGAATGTACAATTAAATAACTGCAATCTCTTTCATTTTGCTTCTTACATTATAGTCTGTAATTTTTTTTGGAACAATGATTTCCCTTCCTACTAGAATGTCTACAAGAAGCTAAATTGCATTGTTACGTTTTAGTCTGCGTCAGCTGATAGTGTGTTTAGTTCTGATTTAACCCAGGCATTGCAGGTGTGTGAGAGATGAGATTCATTCGGGGGTATGTTTAAATCACAGAGGAAGAACGCTGTAGGTGGACAGGTGCACACCAGATGCTACCACAGGGAGAAATATATATATATATATATATATATATATATATATATATATATATATATACAAACAGTATTCTTGTTTTCCCACAACACAACTTTTGTATATACACCTTTTCTAGGAGGAGGAGAGACATGCACTCATCCAGGCCAGCTTGGTCTCTCTCTCACATTGAACGCAAAACGCAAGGAAAAGTAGACTGGGTTTGCCTTAAGTAGCTGTGTCTTTGTTAAAAAAGCGCAGATTAGCTTAGCCTTGTAACTAGGGATGCAACGATTATAGATTTTGTTGGTATGATTATAGTCTGAAAAATAGTCAGTTTCACCATTATCACGATTATTATGCATTAATAAATTTCACTGCTAATGTATTAAATTACCTGAACACTCTAGATGTGAATGTGTTATTTATTGCTGCCTTTTGAAAAAGAAATAACACACTTACAGTTTTGAATAATTTTGAAAATGATTATATGATCAATCATCAACCTTTTTAATTTAAATTCATCTGAAAAGATAAGAGACCAGAGGTCAATCAGTCACACCACAAACAAAGGCCAAGTTGGCAACAACCGTGCTGTTGGCACTTTTTGGGCTAGAAACAGCCCTGCTGCTAGACAAGATGCAGCTGTCACAGGGAGATGCGCAGCATGTTGCCAAGGAATAAAAGCGGTGGAGAGATCTCTTTGCAGCCTTATGTCCAATAGGGGATGAGGAGTAAGTAACTAACGTTAAGTGGTAACGTCAGTGACATGATTGAGCTGTTGCAGAGTTTTGACTCATAAAAACATAACGCTATCGTCAGCTCGCTCACTGTAAATACAAACGTCGGATTCTGACTTGTTCGCTGTTAACTGTAATGATACAGTTTACATTAAACAGGCTAACGTTAGCTAACTGGTAACGTTAAGCTAACAAACACTTAACAACAACGATAACAAATAATGTCACTAGCAAGCTTACCAACTTGGGTTGGCTGGGGCTGTGCTCTGTTTTCCTGGTGTTTGCTAACTTTAAAAAATGCAGCAGTAAGTTATCCCACCTCGGAGAGCCACTGTCACTCTGTTCACAACATTTACTGTATGTTGTCAAGGAGGTTTAATAAGAACTGCACACACTGCTACTCATAACTTGCGGTCAGTTAACACAAAACATTATAAAGCTCAGTTAATAGTGAAATTGGTTAACCGCTGCATCCCTACTAGTAACAGTATCATAAAACATTTCATGTTGAAAAGTTTAAAAGCCTTATTCCTAAATCAAAAAAACAAAAGTAAAAAACTATTTGCAATATAATCTCTGCACTCAAGGTCTGCAAAAAACTAAGATGAGACTTACATTTCATAGTCAACCCTGACTTGATTGAATGTTACAGTTTAGTAAACTGAAACTGAAAATGAGCATAATATGGGACCTTTAAATGTCACCTACATCCATATGACTTACAGTGCATACGGAAAGTATTCACAGCGCTTCACTTTTTCAACATTTTGTTATGTTATAGCCTTATTCCAAAATGGATTAAATTTATTTTTTCCTCAAAATTCTACACATAATACTCCATAATGACAACTTAAAAAAAGTTTGTTTGAGATTTTTGCAAATTTATTAAAAGTAAAATAACGAAGAAATCACTTGTACATAAGTATTCACAGCCTTTGCGATCAAGCTCAAAATTGAGCTCAGGTGCAATCTGTTTCCACTGATCATCCTTGAGATGTTTCTACAGCTTAATTGGAGTCCAACTGTGGTAAATTCAGTTGATTGGACATGATTTGGAAAGGTCAACACCTGTCTATATAAGGGCCCATAGTTAACAGTGCATGTCAGACCACAAAACAAGTATGAAGTCGAAGGAATTGTCTGTAGACCACGAAGACAGGATTGTCTCGATGCACAGATCTGGGGAAGGGTATAGAAAAATGTCTGCTGCTTTAAAAAGGTCCCAATGAGCACAGTGGCCTCCATCATCCGTAAATGGAAGAAATTTGGAACCACCAGGACTCTTCCTAGAGCTGGCCGTCCCTCTAAACTGAGTGATCGGGGGAGAAGGGCTTTAGTTAGGGAGGTGACCAATAACCCGATGATCACTCTGACAGAGCTCCAGGGTTCCTCTGTGGAGAGAGGAGAACCTTCCAGAAGGACGACCATTGCTGCGGCACTCCACCAATCAGGCCTGTATGGTAGAGTGGCCAGACAGAAGCCACTCCTTAGTAAAAGGCACATGGCAAACCGCTTCGAGTTTTCCGAAAGGCACCTGAAAGACTCTCAGACCATGAGAAACAAAAATCTCTGGTCTGATGAGACAAAGATTGAACTTTTTGGCGTGAATGCCAAGCGCTATGTTTGGAGGACACCAGGCACCGTTCATCACCTGGTCAATACCATCCCTACAGTGAAGCATGGTGGTGGCAGCATCATGCTGTGGGGATGTTTTTCAGCAGCAGGAACTGGGAGACTAGTCAGGATTGAGGGAAAGATGAATGCAGCAATGTACAGAGACATCCTGGAAGAATACCTGCTCCAGAGCGCTCTTGACCTCAGACTGGGGCGACAGTTCATCTTTCAATAGGACAACGACCCTAAGCACACAGCCAAGATATCAAAGGAGTGGCTTCAGGACAACTCTGTAAATGTCCTAGAGTAACCCAGCCAGAGACCAGACTTGAATCCCATTGAACATCTCTGGAGGGATCTGAAAATGGCTGTGCACCGACGCTCCCCATCCAACCTGATGGCGCTCAAGACGTTCTGTAAAGACGAATGGGCGAAACTGTCCAAAGATAGGTGTGCCAAGCTTGTGGCTTCATATTCCAAAAGACTTGAGACTGTAATTGGTGCCACAACAAAGTATTGATTAAAGGCTATGAATACTTATGCACATATTATATTTTCATTCTTTATTTCTAATAAATTTGCAAACATTTAAAAAAAACTGTGTAATTTTGATGAAAAAAAGTAATTTAATTTATTTTGGAATAAGGCTGTAACATAATTAAATGTGGAAAAAGTGAAGCGCTGTCATGTTTGCCGTTTCTGGTGGAATTTCGGGATGACTTTCATCAGAATGAGTGAGCCACCTTACTGCTGCTCAGAGAGAAATGGCTCTCTCAGAAATAAAGAAGTTTGATTAGTTTAGATGATACATTTTTCTGTTAAGGGAACTGCCATTAATTCGGTCTGAATCTGCTTTTGGCCACAACTGATGAACCAGAGTAGCACTGTGTCACACTAGTCTGCATGGTAAACATGGCAGCAGGCTGTGGGTACACACACATGATGCAGCCCCTGGCCCAGACTGGTGCTGTTTACCAGCATTAGGAAGCTGAGCTGACTGCATATTGCTTTTGATGTGGTATGTCTCTGGCTTGGTAGTGTTCTGAAGGGATGAGGGCTGTGCTACTGGCACAGGCAGGAGGTTTTCCTGTAAATCTAAAGGAAATATTTGCGTGTCTGGACGGGCAGCGGCCCGCCGAGCCCCGTGGATCTCAGTCAGGGCAGCGGCATTTGGTTGTCCACTAACCCAGAAACAGTGACTTTGCGCTGGCCGCAGAGCCCCGCGAGCTGCCGATATCTTTGTGCCCGAGTAGCAGTGCTTCGGCTGTAGCCTACTTCCACCCAATATAGTCGCAAGTCAATATCTACCTAGGAAATTGTCTAGTCTTAATCTGCATTGCTATTTTTACTTGTTGTGAATACGCAGGCCACAAGAAGTAATTAGGTTTTGTTTTTGTTGTTGTTGGGTCACTTTTACTCACGACATGCTAACGGCAACAAAGGATTCCATTCATTACGCTAAGCTAAGCTAGCGGCGCCGCCGCCTGACTATGACAACGCATGCAGTGAGACAAAAATGCGTTTGCCCACCTATATAAATATTGGGGAGACGGTGAATAACCCTATTTCAACAAACGGTGGCGTATTCCTTTAAAAATTAACTAAATGTGACGGAAAAGTGATTAAAACAGTAGTTCTTAAACTTAATTCAACGGGTTAACCCAAGTTGTCAATCAAAACTCAGCTACTCACTACATTTAAGTATTTCCAAATAAATAATCTTTAACAGGTTGGTTCAGCTCATAATAAAGTTTGCTTTCCATCAGTACATTCCCATCTTTCAGAGTTGCACTTGCCTTGACAGCATCAGGGTCTAATTTGTGGTATATGGTTGACCACAGTAATACACACGCTTAAGTGACAGCACTTAAATCTTCCCCGCCTACTCAATTTCATGACCTTTCACTAGATATCACATATACCGGTGAAGTGACAGGCGTGGTGAGAGGGCGAGAGGAATTCATTTCGTTCCCACACACATGCAGTACACTTAGCATGTTGGACTGATATCTGCCTCTCTCATTCGAGCATACAGACTTTTGAATGAATGAATAATTTCAAAAACATTTGTGTTTCAGTTATACTACTTCTTTTTGACTTTTCTTACAGGCAACACACTGACACACTTGACTTCTTTTGTTACCTGTACCCAAGCCATGTCCTTTTTTTTTTCAATGTCCTGTACGCAGAAACAAAAACTGTGGTACTTTATTCATCAGGAATTCTACCTCATTTTTCTTAAACTTTTTTCCTTGTTCCATGTTGGCAGCAACAAGTAAGCCACCAGGGCTTTAAAAGGGAAGGCTGTGTAGCGTGTGGGATTTATTCTTGCTGATGGCGCACAGCTGTGCGTACGCGTTGCATACGTACTAGAGGTGTGATGAGACTTTTCGTCGAGGTAAAAATTGTCTCGCGATATCGGTCACAGGTGCAGAGCAGCAGCGAGTCTGACCTGGTTGGTCTTATAACACATCTGGCTTTGAAGATGAGTCTAGCTTGGACCTCTAAATTAGCATGGAAGATCCCCTGACTCAAAGTTGAGTCTGAGTTCACTTTTGCAGAGTGGTAGCGGAGTTGCCTTTAAAACCCATCTCTCTCTCTCTCTCTCTCTCTCTCTCTCTCTCTCTCTCTCTCTCTCTCTCTCTCTCTCTCTCTCTCTCTCTCTCTCTCTCTCTCTCTCTCTCTCTCTCTCTCTCTCTCTCTCTCTCTCGACACACACACACACGGACTGTAGCGTGCAGTTTGTGTGGTGCTGACTTGCGCAGATCGCTCTCTTTCTGTCTTTCTTTAAAGAGTCAGAAGCTGAAAGCAAAACCTAACTTTACTTTTAATGACATTTAACAAAGAGAAATATTCTCCCCTCGTCTTAAAATTGTCATAAATCAATACGAGAGCAGCCTACTTCCTTGTTTACTGCTGCAATGAAACGTTTGGCTGCGTTGTAACCTTGGTTCCCTGAGGAAAGACTGTTTTTCTTTTTTATATTTCTTAATTGAAATTTTCTTTAAAATAGCGTTAAAATCTCGACTTGTCTCATTCTCGTGAACCCAATCTCGTGTCTCGTCTCATGAGCTGAGTGTCTCGTCACACCGCTATTACGTACACGTGACTTATAGCAATTCAGGGCTCTCGTACTGTATGTAGGGCTCTTTCTATGCATGCATTCATTTATGCTGTTGCCGGAGACTGCACTCGGATGTTTAATGCTGTTGTATTTGTTTGGTTAATAAGCTAGCTTTCCTCTTGACATCCTGATGAGAAATACAAGCACGCAAAATGAGCTTCTGTCTTATACACACACAGACATACTGAAGCCTTTAAAGTTTTAATTTGAAAATGAGTAGATAAATAATGTTAAGCGCAGCCAGGACAACACACCAAGACAATCTCATCTATAATTCCGCACTTTGCTTGCTCATTCTTAAATCTTACTTATACTTTTCTGAAGTCATGACTACGAATTTGGAGCCATTACACAGTCACTAATCCTGACCTCACAGCTTGGGGCGATCGGAGACAGAAAATATAAATTATTTATGACCATTCTGGGACCAAATATGACGTGACGCTTACTGCTCACTTTCTCGTAAGCAAATGTTTACGCTACTTCAATACATGTCCTGTATAGGATCCAAGATGGATTTAATTTCAAACTTTGTTTATCTCAGTGCTGTTTGTGTTGACAATAATACATCATGATAGTAGATACAGTGGGATACAGTGGGGTTGAGCCTGAAGAAAAATGTATTGATTGATTGATTGATTGATTTTATTCTTGGATGGATTGCCATTTCATCCGGTACAGACGTAAACGGCCTACAGGATGAATCGTAAGAACTTGTGATCCCCTGAGTTTCTCGAATACCTTCATCCAGTCTAAACTTCAGTTTTCCCAAAACTTTGGTTTATGTACCTGTTGTTTACTGCTGATCCAACAATTAATTGTTGAAACGTTCAAATTATTGGAGAATTGCAAAACAGCTAAATGAAATGTTAAGTTAAAAATGGTAGTATAATTGCATGGAAATTAAATACAACTTTACCTAACATGATAAATATGCACCACTTATAAAAGTAATCACTCTTCTCACAAATGGTCATATTTTCTCGTGTGAACCTGAACCACACTGTTAGCCTGCACAACCACAAACAGCTCTGAGCCTCCATCAATCTGAACTGACAAATAAGGACCCATGCCATGCAATTTGTCTTTGACGGTGTGTTCTCACAGGCATCAACATCTTGGCCGTGGGCTTTAATGTGGTACAGTGAAGGCGTTTTCCTAAAAAACCTCCACCCATTTCTACATTAAGTCCTGAGCCACACCAAAGGCCAAAGACATCTGGTGTCTCTCTAATGAGGAGCTCAAAGGCCTTCCGGCAGCTTCCCATCCACAAATACTGTCTGAACTCAATAATATATTGTCATGATTCAGCTCAAAGGCCATAACAAAGAAAGAGGAACACAGGGTTGGACGAGAAAAACAAATAGTATATTTTGTTGTGCTGTAAATCAATTTTTACTACTATGTGCAACAGTTAGTTGCTGTTGGGCCAATACTGAACCCTGAAACTTAACTAAAAGTTCCCATTAATACTGGAATAATGCTTACTATGTGTTTAGGGTAATTTGAGTAAATATAACATTACATTGGTTGGATTTAAGTGGTACAAATTCCCTTTGCAATGACACAAATTACCAAAACCAATCTCCCGAACATTCATACAATGCCATCTATCAGATGGACAAATCAGGACAAAATTAACTTTGCTCGAGACCTGTTTCTGTCTCCGGAACAAACTCTCATGACGTCTGGCCATTCAGATAAGCCAACGTCAACTAATGTTCTCCAACTAAATATGTCTTTTAGATCTGTAAACAGCAAAAGAAAGTAATAAATTATGCAAAAATTACTTTTCACCTATCCACATGACATTCACTACACTTTCAAACGGGGCCACACCCATTTAGGAGACAGTAAATGTGTACCGTTTCATACCACTGGCGCAGTGTGTAATGTGCTCTTTGTTGTTGAGCATCAAAGTTCATCCTTGACCTTAACAAGTAGTTTGACAAAAATCTTAACATCTTAAAGAGTTTTCAACCAACTCTTTGTAGAAAGGAGTTTGCTCAGTTGGAGCTTTCCGCTGCATTTTTTGGTGTTCATCCTTAGAATATACTCATTTTGCTCTAAAATGTAAACCTGTCGTTTTCCCCATTTTAACCTGGAGAGGTTTTTTTAAAAGTTGGGTTAGCAAAGGCATCAGGTGGTTTCAGTGACCATCCCAAAGACAAAATGACAAGTGATAATTTCCTAATACAATGACTTAAGGTAAACATATATAATTACCGAATCCACTCACAAATATCCCACAAGTCTAATTTTCTTCTTTTGTGAGTAAAACGACAGATTATGTGAAAGAAATTTGGGTAATTACAGGTGGGTACAGAGTGTGTGCTCTTATTATCTGACAAAAGAAGGTAGCAGGAAGTTTGAGGACACAAATGGTCCTTAAATTGCTCCTCAAAGACCACAAGATGACAGGAGGAAACACCCAACATTTGACTCAGACACGCACACAAACACAGTGAGCAGATTACCAAGTCTGACTTTAGATTACGTGTTCATTTCCTAGTCTTACTGTTGGCTTTAGGTGCATCAAAGCAGCTACAGAGTTTTCAAATATTCTTACACACACGCACACACACACAGCTGTGCAGCAGTGAAAAAGCCAGCCCAGCATGTTACCTCAGCACCTTGGCTCTCACCAAAGCACCGGATCATTAAAAACCCATGAGCGCCTTTTTTTTATTTTACAAATGGTTGTTAGAGCAAAACGCTGCAGACCTGACATCAGTGTGGGCCAGGAGGCTAAATTATATATGGGCGCCTTGAGATGACATCATTCAAGAGAGTCCTCTGGAGGGAGCCCACGTCACCGGTGTTTCCAGCTCTGTTCTAATGCTGCGAGTTTGTAATGAATGTACTCATACATTATGTGAATCTGGTCTTTTCATATGACAAAAACATCTATAGAGTACAATAATTAAATATGTCTGGCTATACTATTGAATCGTAAAGGCAAGGAGCTAAAAACAAATGTTCAATTGCGCAGAGAAAGTACAGGTTTGGAGACACACTGGATGGACATTTACAGTATCTATAACATGATGCATCATTAATAGAACATTGAATAAACCACCACAGTAAGTACACCAAGTAAGTGGTAATCAGCTCAGCTCATACAGGTTTCTTTCAGTTTTGACCACACAGCTGAGAGCTGAGTCCCGGAAAGAGAAGCTTGTGCTTATACGCGCTCTCAGGTACCAACATTTGGCACTGATTGATTTAACGTGAATTGGTCCTCGGTAGAACAGACGTAATTCTGCACTTGTGTACTGTTATTGAAAGACAACTTTTGACCTCAACGAGAAATATTGTAACGTTTCACACCTCTAGTAAATGGGGTAAATAGATCTGGACCTCTATCTCACCCAGTAGAGTGTGCACCCCATGTAGGCTGAGTCCTTGGCAGCGGCCCAGATTCAAATCTGACCTGCGGCCATTTGCTGCAGGTCGTCCCCCCGTTTTTCACCCCTTTCCTGTCTTCAAGCTATCCTATCAATTAAAGGCCATAAAAGTCAAAAAATAGATCTTCGGTGATTGTATCTCCAGAAGGGATTGGAGGTGGTCATTTCATTACTCTGAACTACAGTCGATCAATGGTTCTGTGGTGTCTGCGACCCTACATTAACCTGACTCCACCAGATGGATTGCTTCGCATTGGCTCGGCATATCCATCTGTGAACTTTCCATTGGAGAAGTTTTGGGAAGGGACGAAAATACTGGTTAGCTGATTGGATAAACCATCCGTCTATCACCACCTACCGTATTTCCTCATATAAAAGCCGGGGCCTTTATTTACCTGAACTGCAGAAGGTACCAGGCTTGTATTTGAAGCAGGCTTTTATTAGAGGCAGGCCTTTATTTCTAATTCCATCTGTTTGATAAGTATAATTATTTTATATAATAAAGTAAATAAACTGTTTTAAATGAAAAACCATAGCGTTCCTGTGGATAGAGATCATTCATTTTTTAAGAAACGTTTGCAAAAATATCACCATATACAACAACAGCCAGAAGGGCGACAAAGCAATTTGGGTCAGAATTTATCAAACACCACCATTGTGTCAGTTTGAACCCTGTAAATGTACGGGGTATTTATTTCAAATACAGGTACTACGGTATTGCTGGTAGATTACAATAAGAGCATACAGTAAACAAGTAGTATCTGATTAACGTTACAGATGGTAGCTAGCTAGCTTTGTTTCTAGCTCCAGGCTAACTTGTTTCCTCCCACCTCCAGCTAGCCGTGCTCTGCTCTTGTCGGCTAATCTTGTCAGCTCATCCTTCTGTTTCTTCCAGTCTCGGATTCTCCTGGGGTCAATGTCGAAATGTCTCCGGCTTTTTCACCCGAGTTTTCCTCCGCATACTTTAAAACTCTTTTCGTTTTGTTGTTGAAAAACGTCCGTCAATAACACCAGAGCCCGTCATTCTCTGCTAGCATTAAATGAGACCTGTGTTACATCCAATGTAACTACTGCCATCTATTGGCACTTGTACGTTACTGCAAACTACATTTGGCTGAGTTACACATAACAGGCGCATTGACTAAAATACCGGTAGGACAATAATCCAGAAAAACAAAGTGTGGAAAAAAGCATGAATATATTGTTGAATCTGTTAAATTAAATTGGTAGAAATGTACATTACAATGAACTTGAATTTTATTTTGACTTAATATTATATGAAAGGCATTTAGGAGATTATCCACACTATTTTGTCCCCAGCCTTAATTTGAGACCGGCCTTTATTTGTCCGTGTTGACCACGCCCCCGGCCACTATCAGAGGCCCGTTTTTTATTTGAGGAAATACGGTATGTTGGTGATAGACGGGCCAAATCAACCAATCAGATCAAACTCTTGCCAAAACCAGTCGGGAGAAGAGCAAAAACATCTTTTCCTCCGAGAAAAGCCTCCAGTGCCGTTTTTTGCTCTTCTTTCAATGAAGGAATACTTTATAATTCGGATAAAACTTGCGCGATAGCTACGCTCATCTCATCCGTGGAAGCTGCCGTGTTGTTTAGACTAACAGTCGCTTCTCGTTGCGTCACACCTAAACCCGCCTCAAAACCAACGCTGATTGGTCGGTCGTTTGGCGAACGACTCAAAATGTTCTCTATCTCAAGATGCCAGACTGATCTGCGAGTAGAAAACTGGAGCTCGCGAGATCAGGACGGTCTCACGAGGCTAACCCTACATGGCATGTAATTAAATCGATCAAATCAAATAAAGGTAGGGAATAGCCAGGACTATTTTCTAAAAAAAAAAAGAAAAAAAATCAAGATTATTTTTACCTTATTCATTATTTAAGTATCTCCATTTTTATTATTTATTTTTAATTTAATGTTGCAAAATATGCAATATAATTTTCTTTTTTTTTTTGTGATTTTAATTAATTTTTTTTTGTTTTTTTTTTTTTTTTTTTTAAAAATTTTTTTTTTATCCTTTTTTTTTTTTTTTTTTTTTTGGTTGGGTGGTGTGGTGTTTTTTTTTTTTTTTTTTTTTTTTTTGGGGTGGGGGGGGAGAGATAAAAGTAAAAAGGGAGTAAGGGAAAAAAGGTTTTTAGGGTTTTAAAAGGGGGGGGGGGGGGGGGGTTGGGTTTTGTGTTATTTCTGTGGCCTTGCAATCCATTCCACACGGTCATCTGACCCATTGTTATTATAGAAAAAAATCATTGAAATGGATTTTTACTTGTAATGGTTTGATGTTATACCAATGGATTGGTACTTTTATCTAAGTCAATAGGCTTTTTCCCTGTTTTTTAATGAGTTATCTGAGGAAATAAGCACCGATAAACATTAATATAGGATTTTTTTTTGTAAGATTTTAAGTGTTTTAGGCTGTTTTGCAACAAATACGATAAATGCCACACAGTGTGTTTCCTTTCTTCCTGTAAGAGAATAGAAAGTCAGATTTGATAGAAGCAACAATAGTGACTCACAACAGTGTCGATTTATTTCTAGTGGTGTTGGTGGGTGTGACTTCTCCAATATGACTCACCCTCATTGAGCAATGTGAAGACCTGGAGGTCACAGAAGGTGTTTGCAGATCATAACTTGTATAACTATAAACAATAATGGTGATTGCAGGCACATTATGAAGGAAATGACTCACCTGGCGTGTTCATAGCTGTGTGTGCAGTGATTCAATCTTTCCATCGTTAAATTGTTTTTTTTCCATCGTGCTTCTTCACAAATCCGATATGATTCATTGTTCCAAAGCTCTCTAAGATCACAGTCAAATCCGCATTTACATAAACTATAATTAGATGAGTGCAGAAGACTGCTGGGTACAGTGGGGTGGACTCTGTTATAAAGCTTTCACACTCATACCAGCCAGTTCTACAGTGGGTTTGGTATCATTAAAACATTTCAGCTGCTGTAACGTGACATTTTTTGTCTGACTACTCAAGATGTTTCAATGTACTGTCATTCAGACATTACAGTCTATACTTTACAAAATAGAAGCTATGATAGAAAAGGCACGGCAGTCTCTCAAGGCCAAATAGGCAAAACTTTTATTTTTGAAGGCACGATGATTCAGTCTTGTAAGCTTCATTAATCAATCAAAATAGAACCCAAACATTAGGCTCATTCACCTGTAAAGTGGACGGGAGCAGGCGCAAGCAGCAGGGGGCGTTGCCAAAAAGCAGCGGTCAAGTCGAACAGTTTCCAGCCATTTCCAGCAGCCTTCAGTCTGAAAAGGACGTTGGAGAAACACTTGCATCCTGTTGGGTCTGATTCCGATTTATTAAAATGTTATCAGACCCATTTATCAGCTTGTACGCAGTCTCCAGTTGTTTTTATTATGACAGAGTAGTTGGTTAAAATGCAACAGACTAGACGATCTGTTAACTGAAAGTATTTAGTCTCCCTGACTAATAAACGTTACTCTCAGACACACAACATGCATTCTGTTAACAGAATAAGCATTTAAATCAGACAAACAACAATTAAAATCCCTCCAATTAAAAAAAAATGAAACGTTTATATAAAACGTCATATTATTGAGTCAATGCTGATCAATCATTGATCATTGATCAGCTGAGAGCCAGGCGTTTCCTCCTTATGCCCCGGGTCTTGCAGTCGGTGGAGAACAACTGCGGCGCCTGGCTCTGACCGTGCGTTCATGGACATCGGAAAAAAACGTTTTTCCGAGTGAAAACGTCACCATTCACGTAACTTCCTGTGGGAATCAGAGGTGGGAAACTCGGGCTGGATTTTGATAACCGAGTTCCCCAGTTGGTGACGTGTTGTTGACAACTGACGTTTGATGTCGGCGACTTTGGTTAATATATTTTTCAATGACAATAAACTGTTTATTGTGGAAAATGCCTCTGCCAAGAAACATACACAGACAATAAACATTAAACACTATTATATATTGTCCGTTCGTTGTTTTCAACAAATCAAAAAAATTTTTGTAAATGCCGATGCCTGGTGTCGTTAATATCAAAATCGTTGCTGATCCGTGAATCTTCGATCAAAGTCGGGATCAAGTCGGACGCAAATCTAACCGGCGTGCATTGGGCGGCGATCGCCGGTGATCGATTCTGCGCTGGCCTGGCCTGGCTCAACTTGAACGAGTCTCACAGTCACACATCTCACCCAGTGACATTGGTGTTCTTTATTTTAAATGGGGCAGTAGCACGGCATAACTCGCTGCCACAGCTCCTGGTTACATCTGACAACCTGCATCATACGCTACAGGTTATTGCTATCCAACTAATCTAATCTTATCAAATATTCAAATAGCATCTTAAAATTGGGGAATATGGTTTTCAATATGACACATATAGCTACTTTAGCTGACTCATATCATAAACATTCTTATTGGATAAACACACTTTAAAGCTGATGCCCCAAGACAGTTTTTGTTCATTGCTTCTGGTGAAGAGGAGTAGGCTGCAATTCAGAGAACTCAGAAAACAGTACAATTACAGCATCGTTTTAGTGCAGTCTTGGTGCAGATTTTTTGGTTGCCACGGTCACACTTCAAGCAGACGTAGCAAGTTTAGAAAAAAGGTTAACCATCATCAACTCAGATGGCAGCAGGCAATAGCTGTGTGCGTTTAGGAGAGCAGCCGTCAACCTCTTATTTCCCCTGCTTCTAGTGCCTATCTTACCTGCATGGCTTGCATGGCTTGCATCGCGTTTACACCGGAAACCAGTGGCAGCAGCCATGGAAACTGCACACTGTCTGAGAGTACTTTAACACAATTACTGTAAGTGCAACACATACTATGTTATAACATGTTACATGCATTTGTTACATATAAGATGTGACTTACATATAGAGCTGGGCAATATATCGATATTATATCGATATCGTGATATGAGACTATATATCGTCTTAGATTTTAGATATCGTGATATGACATAAGTCTTGTCTTTTCCTGGTTTTAAAGGCTGCATTACAGTAAAGTTACGAGACTGTTGTAACTGTTCTATTATCTGCCTTTACCCACTTAGTCATTATATCCACATTACTGATGATTATTTATCAAAACTGTCATTGTGTAAATATTTTGTGAAAGCACCAATAGTCAACACTAAAATATCGTTGCGGTATCGATATCGAGGTATTTGGTCAAAAATATAGTGATATTTGATTTTCTCCATATCGCCCAGCCCTACTTACATATGTTTTACTTTAACCATATAGTTTGTTAGTAAAGCATCTAGAAACAAGTTTGATAGGAGCATCTTAGCACTTTGAGTGACAAAGCACATTATAAGAGAGTTTGAAGAATACAGTAGAGTAGCAGTAAAAAGACACAAAAGAAGAACAAGTGGTTTCACGTAACATGTCATAAAGCCTGATTGTTATATGTGTACAAACGAAAAACAGCCTCTCTGACCAATTCAATTGTTTGGTTGGAGCTACCTGTTACATAATGTTAAAAATATCTGCAGCAATGCAGGGAAACATGGAAAGACACAAGTAACATGTATGAAGGAGTCGGAGCGTTGAATTAGTTATGACTGAGTCATGATGTAACTGTGTGGAAGCCACGTGAGAGGCACTGTGGAGACTCCAAACATGAGACCTGTTGCCTCTCATAAGCCATTTTCCATGCACTTGTACACTTCACATGCATGAAGACTTCTACTAGCATTACACACACACACACACACACACACACACACACACACACACACACACACACACACACACACACACACACACACACACACACAAAACACACAACACACACACCCCCAAACATGAAACTCTGCTACTACTCATATTTACAGTACACAGACACACACATTCTTTCTTTTTTGCACTTGCACAACACACTCCAACATGTATATATAACTCTACACACACACACACACACACACACACACACACACACACACACACACACACTCACACAAACACAATAGACGCTGATGTATGTATGAATGTATCCTTTTTTGTGGTAGTTCCAGCTAGAGTAGGTGTCTCATGGGGCCACATTATGCCACGCACACACACACACACACACACACACACACACACACACACACACACACACACACACACACACACACACACAGAGAGAGAACACACTGTTTTCATCAACTCTTTCTCCAAAGCCACTCTGACTCATTTGGTGTATTATGCAACTTCCCATAAGCAAATGATCCTCTAGAAAGCCTTAAATATAATAGTATTTCAACCTGTGTGAATGGATCTGCTTCTTTACATTGATATATATTCCTAGCGAACAAAAAAACATAAGTTAAATACCACCCATATGTTTCAGTGGTTCTTCTGACTTGCTGCTGAATGAGAAACACCTGTAAAACAGTTGCATGCTGCAGCCACATGGTGTCATGAGTTGAGTGGCCAACATGTTGGTTTCCTCAGCCTCAAGCTGATGCCCAGTCAGGCATTTAACACTTGCTTTACCAGACTCAAGGTAACAGGGACTCGTATGAATCAGGTTCTACAAATGATAGAGATACTTTTTTTCCCCCATAAATCACCAACCTCCTTCTGTCTATAAATAAGTTATTATTTCCAGTAATCAGCTGTTCAGAAAAGTTTTCCCAGTTGCTGATGTTGAAAAAACAAAAAGGTGTGCAACTATGATTCACCATCAGGTTGTAGCAATGTGTCATTTTGGCAAAGGAAAAGAAATCACTGCTTGCACGCTGATAAAGCTCTCCAAGTTATTATCTAAAGAATAGGCCTACATTAACTTTTAGATTTGAACCCTTTTACTGAAAGGCCAACATATCACCCAACTGGATTGTAGAAAATGCATAATTTTCTTGGTCTGCAGGAAAGCACAGGGAAATCTGGGAACTCACGCCTCCTTTCACAGCATCAATATTTTAGACCCTCACAAGCCTCTGCTTCCGCTCAGCAGTGATGCTATGTTGAGTCAGATGTTTGACTTTAGCAGTCTTAGATCATTTTTGCAAGGGCTGGGAGAAGGGTTAAAATAGGTCAGTGAAGGCAGTAGAGAAGAATACTGCACTTAAAGACAATGTTCTTTTCCTTACATTCTCTTACTCTTTGTAAAAATGAATCTATGTAACTAAAGGTTTAGTGTGGATGGAGAGTCAAAAAATCGTATCGGGATTTAGTTACCCTCTTGCGATGTATGACAGTGCTATTTAAAGGCTGCAGGAAGCTGGAGTTTAACGTTACAGCCTTGAAGGACAGTTTTCCACTGTCAAGTGACGATTCATCCCCCAGGTGTTAAAAGTGTGCCTGTTTTATAACCCCGTTGATGACCGTAATCATGGCCTATGGCAGCCGTTTTCCTCTGCTAGTACGTGATACCCGACAGGTACGTTACCAAGTATTATTAATGAATTAATAATTGATACCCTCAAATTACTTAATATGATTAATTCAATGACTTAAATAATTAATTTTAGGGGCCAAATTACTCATTTGTGCGCATGAATTATTATGTGTTTTCTCAAAAGAGTTCAAAGGTGATTGAGAACATCGTTGGGACGGGCCCGTAATCTGCTGCTTATCAGGTGTATGTGAAAAGGCTCCACCCCACAATCCACGGTGACCTTTTGAACTTCCTGTGAGGATGAGGTGGAACTCCTCTGTGTTTGCCAGGATGCACTGGATTTTTTTACAACATGAAAGGTCTGCTGGGAATTCCACATGAAGTGGCCCACTTCAAATGAGAGCTGCCCTGCCTTAAAGGGCCAAGCATGTGGCCCCTGGCTCAGAGGTCAAGTAAATAAAGCTGTAGGCAGGACACACAGGGAAGTCATCTTTTAAAGCACTTTGTGTAACACAGTTTTGCTGACAGGCTTTATAGACTTTGTTTTTCACGTTACGTTGTTCTTCTTTGGTGGCAAACTTCTGCAAGGCAATGCTTTCTCTGCTGTTTATCTTTTTGGCTTTTATTGATATTGTCTGTAGTGATAATATCAATAATATTTATTGATATTATTTTCTCGTGGATGTTTTATTTACTTGGTGCTATTGGTTTATCAAAGCCACGTGAAGGGGCTGAACTGTTTTAAACAAATTTAAAATGACAAAATACTGCCATTGAAAAAGCAGTTACACTTTGAAATACATTTGTGAAACATTCATTTACACTCATTTCATTTTCTTACAGTGACAATGAGGTACTGATTCAATTTTAGTTTCTTTTTTAGAGGCCATAATATCTTGGTGATACTAAATTGCATTATGATGTGCAAACTGTTGCTATTATTATGTCCTCTCCATGTGTAGTTATTTGTCTGTTTTAAACCTGTTTCCACCACTATTGTAGTAGTGCAACCACACTTAAAGGACTAAATTAACCTAGGGTTTAATGACATATGTGTACCGAGTCGACCGTTGAGATATGTTTTCATGCTAATCGAATGTGTCTCTAGCTTGAAACAAGCTAGCGCGAACAGCTGATTAGCTTATAATGCTAGTCTTCGGGGCAGAGGGTAAATCACTATTTTATACCACTAACAAGGCTCAAAATAGCACCACATTTCCACGGTAGCATACCATATTGAACCGAGAATGCCGTGCAACCAGTAACCAGAAACATAGCTGAAGCACGGCCTTCGTGGTTCGACTGGTCATGACTGTTTTCCCAACATAGCGCCTACTTGTATACGCGAACGGTAATGTCTTTATAATCTATCTTTTTAATAAACTGTCTGTACACACAAAGTTCTTAATGCTTCGGTTGACATGTAGGGACTCCTCATTATGCTCCCGGAAGTGTGGTGCTATTTTGAGCCTTGTTAGTGGTAGAAAATAGTGATTTACCCTCTGCCCCAAAGACTAGCATTATAAGCTAATCAGCGGTTCGAGCTAGCTTGTTTCAAGCTAGAGACAGAATGGTCAACTCGGTACACGTTATTAAATCCTAGGTTAATTTTGCGCTAATTATCCTTTAATGGTAACTTTCTCGATCTTGATTAACTGTTATGTCTAAAATGACCATATGTCAGGTTTTTCCATTTTGAAGCTTGTGTGTTGGAGAACTCAAGGTTTCCAAAGAGTTCCTATGAAAAAGTGTGGCTGAGTAGCCAAATAGAAACTACATATCTGTGATACAAGCCTTCACTGGGGTAGAAATTTCCCTCTCTTGGGGATGCTCATGACAAAATAGTACACCGGATGCACATGCACAGTGAAATATGTTTGCTTTAGTGATACTTGTTCCTGAATGGCAGCGTTTGTTGAGCGGTCATGTGAACTGTTGTGTTTAAATTTGGCTTCCTCTCTGCATCCCATGACATCCTTTGAGAGCAGGCGATCTGGGCCGGGAGGGAGAGGCTGCGGAGATAACCAGCGCACCACAAGTTCAGCGATACACATAAAGACGTTTCTGATCGAGGGCAAACTGACAACAACATCTCATGTGTAGTGCTGGCTTCACCCAGCATACAGGGATCAAATATCCGGAGCGGGTATCCATATATTGACACTCATCAGTTGTCAGGATGTGACGAACATCTACACACTAACCTCAACATGCAGAGTGCTCTCATAACACTATGAACACAACTCGGCTCAGTTAACATGTCACATTCATTCAGAAGGAGGCACATGCAACAAATGTATCCATGATACATGAGGCATGCTCTCTCTCACACACACACACACACACACACAATTGCACAAAGTTACAGTTTACTTACATGCTGGAACTAGTATATCTTGACAACAACAGTTCATCCATCGACCCAGCACTTCTGTGTACCAGCATCTCTGGCTCTAGCATAGCAGGTAGTACAGTCAATTAAAATCAACTGCCGCTTCGGGTGACACTGCAACAGACGTTAACGTTACAGAAACTACAGAAAATGAGCCAGATGAGGTTGATGCTTTACGCGGTAACGTTACAAAAAACCTATGGGGTTGTCGCTCTGGGACACGTCGCTCTGGGACGGGCAAGTCTAATGCTGGGAGGGAAAATAATTACAGTATACTCACTACAAAAAAACTAGACTACACCATTGGTTCTGGTTTTAAGGCCTTAGGATGGAGATTGGGAGTGGCCCCATATGTTTACTAGCTAGCAGTCTTCTTCCTTGCCTTTGTTGGTGCATTGCTACGTTTGTTGGCTCGTTACTGCTACTAACTGTAGATCCGTGGAAAAGTGTAAAACGTCAGGAATGTGTATTGCAACACCTGCTTACCCTCACCCGCGTATGTGTTGGTGGTGTGTTAATCCTGACACACTACAATCAATTTCTGTAATTTCTTTCCAAAAGTTTTTCATGTTGCCGTTGTTGGTCTGTTGACCACATTATTCTTTATATGTGAAATCTCATCTGTATGTTGGTCACAAATGTGTGTTAAGATTGAAATGATTGAACGTATATCAGAGAGTGGGCTAATGGGCTCGAAGACTAGTTTTACGCTTCAAGATGGTGTTGCACCAGCTATTGTCCTTTGCTGAAAGCATGTAATCCCTCCTCACAGTTGTGTTCATTGAGTGGTGAACCACCAACTATCCATTCACAAACTCCCTGAAAAGCTCCATGACCTAAACCTTTCTTTCAGTTTTCTCAACTTCCTGATCACTAATCACAGCAGAGAAAATTTTCAAACACTGCATTGTTGCCGCCGTCTGTGTCAGGTCCCGGTGGGTTACACAAGCCACGTACACCCGACTCGGTTCCCCAGCGCGGCGGATGTGGCGGCTCCTCTTAGCTAGGCCTTGGCATTCTCGGGTTACTGAGTGTGCAAGCGGACAGGTCCTTGTGTGTATCCCTTACACTTGCTCAGGCAGGCAGGAAGTTCCTGTTGACATGAATGAACTGGCTTTTCAATAATGCAGGAGGAGCTCAAGGGAGAACGGCTGCCTCTCCCCGAGGACCATTACCTCAGTAACTGTCCTGCTTAGGCTGGCCCGGAGGCTGTGTGAGTGTGTGTGTGTGTGTGTGTGTGTGTGTGTGTGTGTGTGTGTGTGTCAGGAAGAGAGAGAAAGAAGAGGAGGAAGCAAGCAGAGTTTGTTTTTATGTTAAGTGGGTGCATTAGAGTGTGTCTGCACTTGTGTGTTTGTGTATGTGTGTTCGTTCTTACTTACTATGTTTATGTGGACCACATAAACGTACAAGGACAGAAATAATAAGAGTAATCCACTGCTTCTCCAAGGTAATATTTCAGTTTGAGTTTCAAATTAAGATTATAATTATGTAACACAATTGATTAGAGAACGGGTTAATGTTAAGTTTTACCTTACTTTACCCTTAAGAGCCAGATATTTCCCCTTACTTGTCATAGTTTGACGAGTGACCGAGCACGCCATAACTCCAATTTACAACATTATTAGAGAGCATTTCAAACCTCATGTCCAGTCAAAATCTCATCCGTATTCCAGATTATCCTTTCTCACACCATCCAGGTATTGCTGTAATTCAGGCGGTAGTTTCTGGTTCGATGCTCGTCTCCTCCTGTCTACATTCCAAGTGTCCTTGAACAAGACAATTAGCTTCTGAATTGCTCCCTAAGTATCTATATGTAAGTCGCTTAGGATAAAAGCTTTAGCAAAATAAATGTAATGTGTTCTTTGTAGTTAGTTTTGTCCTTAGGTTCAGTCAGCTGTGCAACAGTTACAGCTAGTTTGTGCAGTGCAACCCATTTTAACCTAGTGATTTGTAAAGCTCCATTAAATTAACCCTTACATCAAAACAAGGCCAAGTTGGAATTTACAAAGATCAGCTGCAGGTTGGAACTGGTTTAAGTTGGATCAGGGTTAAGAATATAGATTTTGCAATCAGGATTGAGGTTATTGTTGGTTGGAGAATAAATGGAAGGTTCTCACAAGTATAGTAAGACACACAAAATCACACAAAAACAGGCCTTGTCCTACTTGTGCATTTCTGAGTGACTTAAACCAACAGCATGCATGTTTTATCTCCCCAAAATATGACCTCTGCTCACATTTTCTACCCTTAGACCATTCATCAAACAGACCTCGTCCCAACAGAGCCATTGTAAATGCTCCTTGTTATCCAACCAGACTAAATAAGCAAGACTACACAAACATTCTTGTTTGGCCATAAAAAGCCCAGAGTGGAGCCGCTCCCCTCCTCTCAGCACAGCCTCCACACTACACTACCCTACACTCCTCAGCAGCTCTTTTGAAGTCATCCCCCACAGCTCTCCACCATTAGCCAGCCTCCCATCTGCTGTGCTACTGCTACTTCATTACCAGCCTACCGCTGCTGCCATAATCGGAAGGAGAACAGCAGGCTAACGTAGCCCTGACGCTTCCTGAACCAAACCCCCCTCTCACTCCCATTCCAGCTTCTTTATTTAGCTGTCGGCTGTTGGCTTTTATTGACCTAAAACATCCCTAAACCTTATTCCTCCACAGCCTGTGCTAGCTCATTAAGCCAAGCAAGAGGAACAGTAAAAGCACATAGTCCCTAAAGAACACACCTCCAGTTTGAGTGCAGTTAGTTGCAGTGTTGTGTAACGTAACAACTTTTTCAGGTAAAAAGTAGTGTAACTACTGAAAATTTGGTAACAAAACATAGTTCCTTTTTCAACGGTACTTTTCCCAGGGACAGATTTGACAGCGACACTGCCTTCTCAGCTGCGCACTCACAAGCTCCACACAGTACTACGTCACAGAGGCTGGTAGCAGAGCAATCATGGCAAGCGAGAAGCAGCCAACGCTAACTTTTGAGAGCGTTTTAAGCTTCGTATGACCTCATAAGGAGAAGATTCCAGGTCGGCCCATCTGAGCTTTCATTTTCTCAAAGGCAGAGCAGGATACCCAGGGCTCAGTTTACACCTATCACCATTTCTAGCCACTGGGGGACCATAGGCAGGCTGGGGGAACTCATATTAATGTTAAAGAAACTCATAAAGTGAAATTTTCATGCCATGGAACCTTAAGCCTCAAGTCTCGGTCTTGTCTCGGTCTCGATACACTATAGTCTTGGTGATGACTTGGTCTCGGTTTAGGTGGTCTCGACTACAACACTGACATACAGTTTGCCCTATAGCAGAGCTCCATATTGTCACCTGTTGAGAAGGAGATAAAGCAATATTAAAATCATGTTCCCAAAACAATAGTCACCACGATCCATTTATTAAGGGTGTCGTATGTTGTACAGCTTATAAAGCCCTTTCAACCAGACCCACGTGACGCGTTCGTCCAATCAGCTGCCGGTTTTCATTTTTGGGCGACCTTGCAGATTAGCGCCGCCTGCTGTTATGAAGACGTATTACGTGTCGTCGCTTTGGTGTGTCCCGAGGCACTTTTTTGACCAACTCGGGGACACTGATCAGTCCAACTGCCTTTTCTGCCGAGGGTCGGCCGTCTGGTCGGTGTGTCTTCAGCTTAAGGCGGGCAGGTAAGATTGCAGCCGATCCCTCTCACCCCGGACACAAGCTCTTTTAACCTCCCTCCTCTGGCAGAAGGCTGCGGTCCGTCAGGACCTAAACCTCCCGCCACAAAACGGTTTATTCCCCTCTGCAGTCAGCCTAATTAACAAGACCCCGCACCCCCCACTGACATTGAATATATTCTACATCCTGTCCTCTGCACAAACTATATATGCTGAACTTTGCACATCCCTCAAATATGTTTTGCACATACTGCACTAATCCATGCAGCCTCTTTTTTTCTATCTTAATGGTATTTCGTTATATGTATGTGATATTTGTTTCTGTATTTATCGTTTGTTTATTTCATATTCATGTTTAAATATGTTTATATGTATGCACCAAACCAGAGCAAATTCCTAGTAAGTGCTACAATAAATCTTTTCTGATTCTGCTTCTGAAGGGTCAAGCAAGACTAGCCCTGCACGCCCACATACCTGTACTTTTGCTTAGCAACTATGTCTGTTGTCCCGTCATGGACTCTTCCCACAACATGACCAAAGACCAGCGTTTTGAGGTGTGTTTTAACCATTAAAGAACACAGTACACGAATGCACAGGCTACACAGGAGGGACATCTGTTTCTAAATCAGAGAGCATTAGCCTGCCACTCAGCTATCATGGCATCCAATGTACTGTTCGCCTCTTTCTTGTTTTTATATGAGGGGTTGTAAGCAGACAGATAGCCTCTGGCTTCACGGCTCCCCTCCCTCACAATCATTTAGTGACTTCCTCTCAGCGTGGCAGTAAAAAGAGCTTTATTCCTCATTATTCCTCTGGTTGGTTGTAGCTCTAGACAGCAGGATCAAGTTTAGGTCAGCCAGGTTCTTGTTTGCATGTGAGCGGAGGTTATTCCGGACCTCTCCATGTAGATTCTACACACACACACACACACACACACACACACACATATTGACTGATTAGAGAGATTGCATGCTGAGCTGCTTTGATGTTGCTTTCAAAGGTGGAAAGTAAAGAGCGTTTGCACAGTGAAACAATGGGAGAATCTTTGCTATGAAGCTATGAGCTGTGACGTCAAACAGAGATCATGTCGATAGGGTCGGAAATGCGGTCGGGAATCAAATCCAACCGGTAAATAAGTATGTACAGGTGAAAAGGTGGAACACACTGTAAAGTTAACAATGATTTATTTTTTTTGTGTGTGCAGCTTTCAAAAGGGAAATGCAGCTGAAGTGCAATTAAAAACAACTGAATATTTAATAATGAAAAGTTAAACAGCTAAAACATTCAAATTCATCTGAATGAGCGAGGGAACTCAAACAAATAATGATAATAATTCCAAAACATAGTAAAAAATAAAAATAAAGTAACTATTAAAATGACTGTGGATTGGTCATAACATATTCTAGGTAGAATAGGTGCATACACAGGTCGGCTATTCCTCATCTGCCACCCAAGTGTGCCACATCACACCTCATTGCTGAGCATGTGGTGTGTTTATGACGCCATTCGTCACATAGATCCACACCGCTTCCTCTCCAGCGGGGTCACAGCGCGGTGGTCACGTCACAGATGTACACTAAAAAGACAAGCCAAAGTGTGTCACTGGTAAGTGCAGATGACACTGTGTCCTCTCTCAACCCCCTGAATCATCACCACAACGCTGCACTACTCAACTTTTTCGAGCGCTCTTCATTGCATCCACATTTAGACACACACAGGTATTTTCTGCTGTATTTGCTCACTTCAGTGCACAATCTGTCTCTGTAAGTGTGAAGAATAAAAAACACTCAAATGCATGTAATTGAATCAGAAATATGATCCACAAAGGCTTAGGCCAACATTTAAATTTAACTTAGACACAAAAACATAGGAAAATAGGGTTGAAAAAAAACAGTAGTTACCCTTTAATTAAGCCCTATTTCAGCCTTGGAGATATCATTCATTAAGAACAATAACAATCTCTTTTAACGCTCTTTTTTCCTTTGGAAAGTAACTATGGCAGTTATCGATAATGCACACAGAATGAGTCCTGATGTAGAGATACTAGCCCTTTTCACCCAGCCACACACACACACACACACACACACACACACACACACACACACACACACACACACACACACACACACACACACACACACGATGATGTGCAAGTTGAAAATTTCACCTGCAGTTTTTTTTTCTTTACTAGTTTTTCTTTAGTTTGAAAGAAAGGAAAAAAATTTTCATCTTTTTTTATAGTTTTAATAGTCACAATGTACAGTTTAAATATGATTGTTGGTAGTGCTGTGGAGCCAAATAAAACTACACTAGAAGGTTATTTGTTTCTCTGAGGGAAATTGAGTTGCGTAAAGCTGAACACAACAAGCCTGATTCACATCTGAGGTGGAAAACTAGAAACTATTTTGACAGTTCGAGTGATCATTCCAGTCTATTAATGTCAATGAAGATAATAAGTTATACAACGCACTATTATTGATACTTGAAAACTGCTCTCCCCTCGGAGAACAAATTGTCATGATCTTGAATGCTTAAAGAGAAGACAAAAGTGTACATTCGAAGAACCAAGTGTGACATGGTCATGCTTTGTTATGGTGCACTGCTAAAAATGAAAGAGTTCACCGAGTAAAACTTTGCCCTTGCTTTACTGAAGCAACCAGTTCTCTGTTTTGACACTCTTTCACAACATTAATCTTACTCCTCCATGTTACACAATGGGCAGGCTTTGGTCTGCCGCTAATCTGAGTGAGAATGTAGACAGAGCAGGAGGGAATGTACATGCTGTCATGATATACAAACTCTTAAGAACAGAGGTTGTGCTGAGTTTATTCGGTCACAGCGGCCTTCGAGCGTTGAATCGGTCCACAGGTAGCACACGTTGTTCAGACAAAAAGAGTTGCTCTTTGAACCAGCAAGATGTTGTCATAAGACAAGAGGTCATCCTTAAATCGGCCAAATAACCTCTAGTGTAGATCATGTTGTAAGTGTCTTACACTTCTCAGTCACAAACTAACTGAATGTTTGATGCGGAATACTAAAAAACATGTTCCAGGTATTGCCGTTAAAGCTGTGTTAGGCACTTTATTTTTGGCGTTGTTGGGCAAAAATTCCATAATAATCTTTCAGCATATTGTAATACAAGTGGTCTGAAAGAAAACCAGACTTCTGCCGCTTCTCTTGGCTTTGTATTCAGGTTTCAGAAAATCTAGCCGTCACAGGAGACTTTGGTCAATCACAGGTCATTTTAGAGAGAGAGAGAGAGAGAGAGAGAGAGAGAGAGAGAGAGAGAGAGAGAGAGAGAGAGAGAGAGAGAGAGAGAGAGAGAGAGAGAGAGAGAGAGAGAGAGAGAGAGAGAGAGAGAGAGAGAGAGAGAGAGAGCGAGCGTTCCTATTGCCTGTTCTGAGCATGCATTGCCCGTGCTACAAAGAGGGGAGAGGGAGAGCTGCAAGAAGAGGTCTTTCTACTTCAACTTCTGCCGTTATTTGCACCTTCTGCAGCTTTAACTTAAGTTCCATACACATCATGGTTAAATGATCACAGTATAATTTTTAGTTATGTATTTCAACTTCTGCTACAGACAGAGTTGTCAACTTTGTTTACTGTGCAGACAACTTGTAAAATAAGATGGTTTCATGTGCAGTTAGCTTAACATTTTAAGCTCAAAATACATTTGGGCAGACCTGAACAGAACACAGTTGACTGATGTACTCTGACTAGCTTGTTATAGCTAACAAGATAAAACACACTCAGAACATTTTGCAGCAGTTGGAAGCCATATTTCTTTAATGGAGGTTAGCAGTTTCCACCTTCCAGTTTGGCTCCAAGCTGAACCAAAACACCTCTTAAAATAAACTCTGTACTGAATTCCTAAAGTTGAAATTGATCTTCTAACTCCCAATTAAAAGGAAAGTTTTTATTTTGTTTCTTCAAGAATAAGTTTAAGACCACTGATATTTCTGTACATCTCTGCATACATGCATGTGCCAATTTTATTTACTTAAATCCTTCTAAGCGGGAGCATTTATAACCCTGTCACATAAACTAAAATAGACCAGACTCTATTCAGCTCCTCTCAGCCTCGACACAGCAGTCACCACCTTTATCTGCCCATCTCCCCGTCTAATTCTTTCTTTCTGTCAACTCAAAAGCCGACCTCTTAACCCCTACAGTGACCCCTGCCGCCCCCACCAGCGGCACATTGAATGAACCACAGGAAAAAAACACCGCCTCCCAGCCTGCAGGAAGCCCCTGACCTTTAACTCCACCACCCCCCCTTTTTTTTCTTTTTTGCACTGTGAGGTGTATGCTTTTCCACACCATTTGCCCTGGCTCTTTCATCAACACTCCTGTGTTATCTCTCTGCTAACACAAGACCTGGTGCAGCAGGGCAGCCTTCACACACAAGAAGCACTTACAAGGAATTTGCCTTGGTTGTCGGCATGGCCGATTTTAGACCCTCTTTAGGGGGGGCTCAAGCCAGTTGTGAAGTTTAACGTTGGTAGTCACCAGAGAAGAAGAAGTTGGTAATTTCATGGCGCAGATTAGAACCCATATTGGAACGTAAGCAACTAAAATTGCTGAATGATAGAACTTTGTGTCAAATTGGTCGTTATGACTGTGACTTATAAAGTGTCTAAATATAGTGATAAAGTGGTTTAGTTCCATCATAGTGTTAATAGTGTCAAAAAAGGGGGTGGGGTTAACAATTTTGCAAGGCACTTTATCCGTGTCAGATTCTCATTTGGGGCTGAGCCCCCCTAAAGGTCTGATCCTAGAATCGCCCCTGGTTGTCGGTGCATACATAAAACATATTTAAACATTAATATGAAATAAACAAACACTTAATACAAAAACAAATAACACTTAACACAACTGTATAACATTAAGAAAGAAAAAATAATCTGAGTGGGTTAGTGCAGGATGTGAGTGCACATGTTGAGAGATGTGCAAAAGGATGTACAAAGTAGTATTAAGAGACAATGTCATTACCTGTTACATCAGGGTTTAATTTGCCATATTCTTCTCCAAAAAAAAGAAAATATTTATTTTGCAAATTGGCTGAAATAGCTAGGGTGCACGCATGTGCAAGCTCACAGTGAACCAGCAGTGCAACAGAAAATCCTGCAAGTACTGGTAAATTTGACTTCATAACTACAGGCAGTACAATTAACTATGAGGCCATTCTTCATGATGCAACCTGTAATCCCATGCTGTTCCAGAGTTTGGCTTCATCAAATCAATGTCTGCCGGAGTTTACAGTAGAACGCCAACACAAAGAAAGCGGAAGGTGAGGGACATCCGGCCTAAAAAGAGGGACATCTGGCGGAATTTCTGGCGGCACCTGAACTATCCTGGAAGTGGAACGTCGTCAATATCGACTAGCTTTCATGTAATGGACATTTGGAAAAACAAAAAAATGGGTTGAAATATCCAATTTCCATTTTTTTATCTTTAACCTGTTTTTCCAATTTTCTGTTTTTTATTCAGAGGATCAGAAATTGATAAAATTACAAAATTGTGTCTCAGCTCCAATTATTCAATACTGCAAATGGTATTCTCTTCCTCTACTTTGCGGAATATGGAGCAAAAAAAAAAAAAAAACTGATAGACTTTGGGGTCAGAGGTGCTTGCAACTGATGGTTTCGAGTGGGGGGCGGGGCGTAGCTAGGTTTAACGAGGGAGAGAATACCATTGCAGTATTGAATAATTGGAGCCCGGACACAATTTTGTAATTTTATCAATTTCTGACCCTTTGAATAAAAAACTGAAAATTGGAAAAAAAAAGGTTAAAGATCCAATTTTTTAATTTGTCAAGGTGGAAAAAATTGAAAAATTTGATATTTGAACCCATTTTTCTGTTTTTCCAAATGTCCGTTTGTGCTTAGAAAATTTAACTGATAAGCGTTGATAATTTGGTCTGGTGTTGTCAGTCTGTAGTCTTTTGCTTGTGGAGGCAAAAAAGAAGAAACCACATTGTGGGTTTGGTAGACTAAACAATCTTTCTTTTTTTCTCTCCGACTGTCTCTGCTGCTGATTTGAAATGCTCGAATGTCTTAACGGACACCGACTAGTGCCAGTGGTGCCAGGACAGGGTCAGTCAAACATTCTCAGTGGCAGTCAATGATTGGCGGTTGCCTTGAATTGTCAGGTCCATAATGGCTGAGCATCTTGTTATCTTTTAATTTACAAATGCCCCCCTTTACTCCCTGATAACCTCCTTCAATCTAAATCCCTTTCTCTCTTATTGTGATTCACCTTTCTCTGACAGGTGTAAATGCAAAAGCAACCTTTGAAAGAGAAGGAACTTTGCCACGGAGAATGGAGGCAGAAGGAGGAAGGAATGGAAAAAAAATAATCGGCCCAGATTACTGCCCAGCATTGTCCTGCTGTTAATCCCTCCTCTACCTCACACAAAAAACATAACAGCGCTCAGTGACTCAACTCAACACCTCCAGATACTCCCACACACTCAGAGTTACACAAACTCAAACACAACATGGAAGCACGCATTCACATGCACACAGATTTAAAGTGGTTCCTCGCTCTGTCCACCCTGCTTCTCAAAAAGCATGAAATCTGTCCTTCATTGGTGGTTAAGGCTCTCGTCTGTTGCACCCCCGCTTCTCCTTCCTCCTCGCTTTCATCCATTCTCCATGGCTCCGCCTTCCTCTGGGGCCCCAGAAGGCCTTTGTGCAGATCGATGGCCTGTGGCTAGCCTGGAAGTAGGGTTATACAGAGTGCACCACACTCACTGATGAAGGATTTTCAGGGTTTTTATAAAGGGGAATATTGAAAACTCTCATCCCTGACTTTTCATCTTCTGTAAGCTTCCTGTGTGGCTAACCAGCCCATAACCCTCAAGTCATTTATAATTTAAAAACTGCCTAATCCCAGTCATGAATGGAACATTCAAATCTTTTAGTTAAAATACCACGATGGAAATTGGTATTGTCATTTTAAAACTGTGCATTGTTACTTTAGTAGGTCTTAGCGGCACATTGTAATTTTGAAAGGATAAGGCTGGTGTTCTATATTTTTCTTAAGTTAAACAAATCCTGTTAAAAGACCGACACCAACAATTAACTGATCCTATTAACGAGTATGTGGGGAGCTAGAGCCTGATAAATCTTCTTCCACCGTGCCAAAGAGCTCTATTGTTGTCCAAAAATTATTAAAAACACATAAATGAGCCATACTGTTGTGCACATGTTGCCTTAATTACCATTACTGCAACAAGAGCACTGTTTTTTTTTTGAGTTTTTGAATTATTTTTGAAATTGTGTAATTATTACTGTTTGAGTAACATTTTGAAAAAAAAACTACAATACTCAGTTGTAAATGAAATTACAGACCGTAAAAAATTATAATAAAATAAACTATAACGTTTGTAAAGATTTATGTTTTCAGTATGAATGAAGGGGCTTGAGGCGTGCCACAGACAGGGTAGAGAATTGAAATGAGTATTGAAAACAATAGAATAACTGCAAACCTCCTTTAAAGTACTTATCAAACAGCAGTACAAAACAATACTTTATTAAAAGGTACAGTACTTCCACCACTGCAAAGACATGCTGATATTCTTTGCAGCATGCGGTGTGTTATAGAAAGTAAAGTCTTATTATTCCTTTGTGTTGGGGATTAAATGTTGCCTTTACGCGTTACTGTGTACTTTAATGTGAAATAAAAAATAAATAAAATAAAATGTGAAACTTTTTATGTGAAATTGTCTAGGAGACAATACCTGATGTCCCTTTTTGGAAGATAACAGATAACCCTAGGACTTGCCAAACGAGAAACTGTTATATTTCACATGCATATTTCTAATTTAAGACATTTTTGTTAGCTTAGATGAATGTAAAATGTTTTGACATTTTAGCACTCTGAGGTTCCTGCCCATTCCTCGCCCTCTGTAATTAACGTTATCCTGCTTTTCTCACGCCTTCCTCTTTGGGTGGGGGTGATTTCGCAGGTGAGGTGCGAGCTCAGTGACCTTTTGACTCACACACTTCCCCCTCCTTCTCATTTGGAAAGAATTCATTTTCAGTTCCTTATTTCTATTTCATTGCCCCTTTTTCTAGCTTCCCCGCCCTCTCGATGCCCCCTCCTGGGGCAGTTAAAGTGCAGCTGTCGCTCTCAGCTCTCTATTATCCAGCCCGAGGGGCGGAGCAGGGCAGGGGCAGAGGAGGAGAGGAGTGGAAAAAAAGAGAGGAAAGTATGGGATGATATTTTAGCATTTCTGGGAAGCCGTGGGTGTAGCCATGGATTTCTTAAACAGGTGTTACTCCAGTTTCTTTTCTGCCCTGCTCTACCCACTTCCTTTAAAAAATATATATATATATATATACAATATACCAGAAAGGAGTTCTACACATTTACTGTGAAAACCAGGCATTGTGCTTGCAGGGTTAGACAGCTTCAATATCATCCTTTCCTGCTGTAACACAAACAATTCCCCCCCCCTTTTTTTAAAAAAGATTTAACACTATGTATTATTTGATCCTCCATAAAGATATGAGTAGATAAGGATGGGTATTGGTGCCTATACAATACCTGAGCTGAGCTATGGACACATTTTGCTTGGTATACAAATGTAGTTTGGAAGAGTTCTCAAGTTTAATTGGATGAAACCTACATTCAAAGTTAGTTTTATTCATACATTTAACATCAACCACAGACAAATTGCACTAGACATTCATTTTCTTAGGATCATTTTTGACCACATGTATTGATTAAAGAATGTTTTTTGTTTCTTCTCTGAGCTTCCACAATGGTCTTTAGGCCCTGTGTCACAACCCACAATTGAAAGAGCCCATGGACTGTGTATTTGAACTTCCTGTGCATCTACAGCGGTGATGTCATACTGCACTAGTGGATGTAACTAAAAAGTCGAAGCAAACCAAAACACAGCGCCCATTTTTCAGCTCTGATTTATGCCTTATTAAAACACACTGCCTTCACAAATTGATCCATCCTGCTCCATTGTGTTTCAACAGAAACTAGAATGGCAATCGGAGAGCCTCCGCCAAGGCCAATGGTGCATTCACATGCTACTCGGATCCTCCCATTTCCAGGGTTGGGAAGTAGTTCTTCCGACTTTGGTGTGTCCATGAGCTTTGAGTCGTAATGTGAAAACAACATGGACGCTACAAAGAAGCAGTGTTGTGATTTATTACTCGTTTAAAAAACACATAGACAGCTGTTTCTAGTATTTGCGTGACAACGAAGAGCAACGAAATATGATCGGGAACTAATTTTCCCGATTATTCCAACATCACATGAATGCAACACAAATGCCCTATCTGGCAATATTAACCAAAATGAAAAATAATATGTATATCCACCCTGTGATTTGCATCCGCTCCAAAATGTTACGGGTTCTTCCTTGGCCCATGCTACACCCTTCCAACAAGTTTCATGAAAATTGTCATTTTTTTCTGTAATCCTTCTGACAGACAAACAATCAAAAAGACAAACCAAGCCAAAAACGTCCTCCTTGGCGGAGTAAATAATGAAGTCACACTGTGGAAGTGATGATACCATTTCAAGGAATCTTTAAGCTCAAAGCTCAGAGACTTTGACTACTTTGATACTCAACATTGGCACTGACATGAATTCAAGTTCACCACTGCCATTTTCCTGTGAAGAAAGAAACTACAAACCTTTTACAGCCACCTGTTTGCGTGTTTAATGCTCAATAGATCAATTTTGGGTATCACTTTATGTAAAGACAAAGAAAATACTGTATGACTTCAAACAGCAGTTCACTTTCCAGTCTTTTATTCCCTGCGCTATAAAACAAAGGTGGTGACAGCAGGCCAATGTGGCTGATATTCACTCCACTAACCAGCTATTTTACCTTGACCAGAAGGAAACCACAATATCACCCCCCCCCCCCCCCCCCCCGCCCCCCCGGCCCGCCCCCCTCCCCTTTTTTTTTTTTTTCTCTCTTTAGGATCAATTTGGCTGAGTTGAACAAGGGGTCAAGGCAATTTAACACTCCTGCTGCATTGTAAAACAGGAGAGGAGGAAGGGTCAGTCAGGTGACAGTCAATTTTGCGAGGGCCATCTGCATTCCTGTGTGTGTGTGTGTGTGTGTGTGTGTGTGTGTGTGTGTGTGTGTGTGTGTGTGTGTGTGTGTGTGTGTGTGTGTGTGTGTGTGTGTGTGTGTCTGTGTGTGTGTTGTACTTATAACTAGTAAGGACTAATTTGAGTTTGAGGCTTTGAGGGTGAGGACATTTTTGTCCATTTTTACTTTTTCAAAAAGCTGTTGAATAATTTTAAAACTGGTGATATTCTTAATTTTTCTTATTGGCAACAGACCTGCTAATAAGTATTTGTGTAGCCAAAGCCTGATAGAGCTTATACCTCTGTGCCATGAAGCTAACTATGAAGAAACTATATAAAACACATCAATCAGCCATACTGTTGCACTACGTGACATGTTCAATCTAACATACATCTTCCTGCTGACGGAAATACTCTGTAGCACCAAATAGGCCTACGTATTAATCCAATCTACTTCTGTTTACGTGACGTGTGCTAAAAAAGTTTTTTTTACACATTTTTACAGGTTTTGGTCTTCTGTAGCAACAAATGGGCTTGGGGCCACGGACAGGAAAGGGAAGTTGGAAAATATTGAGAAATGACCTAACATATTGTTGGTTTTGGTTTTCCCAAATAATGTGGAATAAGACCAGCCTCATTCTATGAGACTTAGGTTATAGTTTAATGTAATAGGGTAAGAGGGTAGAGTGCTATATGCCATTGAGTCCCCACAAGTATAGAAATACAATAAACACTACTGTAAACTCCTTTTCATTTGAATGTTGTCATATACATTTGTAGGTCTAAAACGTGTACTTCCAGTGTGTGCTTGCCTGTGTCTCTGTGATTATGTGTCCACGATTTGCGTGTGTGTGCATGTTGGGTTTGTGTGTGTGTGTTTGTGTGTGTGTGAGATTTAGTCAATAAATATTAGTCTTTAGTGTTGGTTTTCAGGAACAGAAATTAAGGAAGTAACGCAACAACCAGGCCTTGTAGGATTTCATGGCAATGGCAAATATGAGCAAGTGTGAACACACACACACACACACCCCTACCAGTATCAAGCTAATTATGGTTTATTTCATTGTCTGTTGTCATGGCTTTCCTTCTGTGTTTGCGGTTTTCCTCCCACGATGTCACCAGCTGGCGTGTTTCATTGAGAAAACCACAGTCTGAGTTTACCTGGAGGTGGAGGGCGAGACTCAATCAACTGTAACAGCTGTAAATGTTGCAAACACATGATGCCTGACAGGGAGGTACACAGGTACGGGCTATTTTTGCCCGGGCAACTGCCCGTTTGCCCTGATTGGATTAGCTGCCCCTCTGGCAAAAGAGCCTAAATAAACTTTTCTTTCTTTCTTTCTTTTTCTTTTCTTTTTTTTGCTGTGGTGGCTGCATTAATACAATAATACGGACATCATTACTTAAGTTAAATCAAATCAAATTCGCTATATCATTCAATCTTGCCCTCAGCAATGCCCTCTGCCCCCTGTCACGTGACTTTGTTTATATTCTCACACACGGAGCAGCGCAAGCCCTTCTGTCTTCACGTGAGTTTTTAACGTTATGGAGATTATGACAAATGCCCTGTGAATAGTAACCAAAACAATCCACTTGAGCTTTGAATAATGTGCAGCTTCAGCATGTACGTGTGCATCCTGTCGCGCAGCATTGCCTTAAATATTAACGTAAAATGCTATGTTATCAACCAAAGCTAACGACATAACGTATGTAGCAGGAGCAGGCTAAAGTAGCTATGTTATGTTACGTCCGTTACATGAGTGTGCGCTCTGTAGAGAAGAGAGAGGCTCAGGGATGTGATTTGTTTGGGCTCTTGAAACATGCTAGGTTATACGTTGTTTACAGTCAATATGTTACATGAGTTTTCAACCAACAATCAGATGTGACGTTAGTGAAAGTGAAAAGTCGCCTTACTTTGTTATGAGATGATAAATGAATGTCCCAATTGGATAGTGTAATAAACTTTGCATTTAAAAAAAAAAAAAGTATAGCCTATAATGTTAGTTTTGTGTGCTAAAGTATGCCTTCACAACAAAGATGACTGAAGAAGAGAGAGAAAGAGCTCAAAGAAGCAGCTAAAAGATCTGCAACTTTGCAGAGCTTGAATATAACTGTCAGCAGGCCAGCTGTGAGAGAAGCATTTGATAATGTCAAGCAACCACCCTACATTATTCATTTAATGTGAAGTAGGCCTATTTTATCAGGGGCATTTTCTCTAAGTTGGAGTAGGCTAATAACTCATTAAAAACAAATGTTTCATTAATAATAAATACACAGTAAATTGTATCTGTACCATATATGGCATTGTGAATTAGTTATTATTTTATGTATATCAACAGCTCCAGTTCACAGAGCATTTGAGAACCTGGGGATCGAGGAAAATACTTTGACTGGCTGTAGTCATGTTGCCTGTGACAGCATCTGACTCATGCTACGTTTACACGTGGCTGGCTATTTTCATAAACGGACATTTCAACCTCTCGGTTTTCAGAAAAGTGTTCGTTTATATGTACCCGTGTATATATGCCGTCAACGCAGTCAAGAGCACGCCAGACCTGTAGGTGGCAGTGTAACGAGAAGCTCAAGCCCACGTTAGCCAATCAGAATCCCAACAAACGCAACAACAGCAACCAATCACGTCCTCTTTCTCTCTCTCGGCTGCCTAAACCTCCGTTTTTCTCAGTTTACATGCAAACTTGCAAACGAAGTTTTCCAAAATCTCCACTTTGGCCGGAGTTTTTAGAAATAATCGTTTTCTGTGATAAAAACAGGGTTTTTGTGTAAATGAGAGGCCAAACCGCAGGAAAATATCTGCGTCTTCCCTTCGTGTAAACGGGGCATCAGTCTTCCCAGTTTCCCATTGACCAGATGTTTATTAGATACTGTTAGATACTTTATGAAGGGTTTATAAGTAGTCACTAATGGCTTTATCAGTGGTTTAAAACATGTATTAATAGCTTAAAAATCTGTAATAATCCATTTGAAATTGGTCTAAAAAAGATTTATTTTAAGTCAGATTGACTTGAAATAAATAAAACTGATCTAAAAGGTTTAACATAAAAAAAAGTCTGTTACAACTTATAAATCCTGTATGTACTATTCCCTAATTAGAAAGTGGGACTAATTACTTTAATGGCAAACAGAAAAGTCACTTGTGTCCTGTTAAAATCATTCCAGGCCCTGCAGCCTCCTTTCTTTACTTTTTTGGGATGCAGTACTCAGTTGAACTATCAGTGCAGACTGAGTTACGGCTCAGCGAAGCAAAAATTCAGTGCATTCATTTCCATTAACATGTTTCTTTATGGGTTTTCTTTTGCTGTTTTTTGAGAACTCATGTTACCAGAAGCCTCTTTGCGTCAGCATAATATAGCAGCAGTTTGCTGAATCTGCTTAAGTCCTTCTTTGCTCGGAGGTTTAACATGTCTGGATTCCGGTGAAAGAGGCGAGCCGTTGACACAAAGACGATATTGATTTCAGGACGTTTCCTCTTCTTATCTTTCACCTAAGTGTCAGTCCGACAGACTGAGGAGCACAGGTTGGTGTCGAAACTCAGCGTCCGACTTCAACCCAGTTACAAAGAAAAACGGTAGGTCAGAGGTTGTAGTTTCTTCTCTGCTGAAACCCTGGAGCCAGCATGTCTGGCGGATGTAGATTCAGCACAGGAATTTCTTAAAGGTGCACTGTGGAAACAAAAGGTATGTTTACATGGTGCCACCAAAAAGCATGGGTGTATCCTTCAGGTCTAACAAATGCATTTCCTTCCCCATAAAAACATTCGCAAAGAAGATTTTTTGTATTGTATTTGAAATCCAGCGTTGTTTACATCCATGTCCACTAGCTTGCAGTCTTCTTCTTCCCTGCCTTTGTTAGCACATTGCAAGCATTACAAGTGTGTACTCGTGCCTATACATACCGGTATGTGTATCATCATGCTGGGGCTAAAAAACAGCCCTGGACTTTCTCCCAAATAGGCCCATCATCCGGCCATCCCCCCCCCCAAGCCGTGCGCAACAGACACTAGCCAGGATGTCCTGATACTATGCCACAATACTGTAGCCTATCAGACAAGGTATTCACAGTAAGCAACATCACAAAACCAATTATGATAATTGGGATTGTGTTTATTAATGAAGCCTCAGCCTTCAAATAAAAACTAAAAATGTACAATACCATTACATCTGCATTGAAAATAAAATACAAATAATGAAAGGTTACTGGCTACAGAAACCCCAAATTAAACAAACTTGTAACTATAAAACAGTACAGAGTATTACTGACAACACTTTCAGAGTTAAAGGTCCCATGGCATGAAAATTTCACTTTATGAGGTTTTTTAACATTAGTATGCGTTCCCCCAGCCTGCCTATGGTCCACCAGCGGCTAGAAATGGTGATAGGTGTAAACCGAGCCCTGGGTATCCTGCTCTGCCTTTGAGAAAATGAAAGCTCAGATGAGCCGTTCTGGAATCTTGCTTGTTATGAGGTCATAAGGAGCAAGGTTACCTCCCCTTTCTCTGCTTTGCCCGCCCAGAGAATTTGGCCAACCCATGGGAGAGAGACATCATGGCTTTCAAACGAGAAAAGTGGCAGTTGGTCGAGGCCAGGGGTTAGATATATTGTAGGCCTATACCAAAACTACACTGAGTTTTAGTTACTATATATTATACTAACAACTATTCAAATACAATGTCAATGTATATAATATCTTTTGCTTTGTGTTAAAGCATTGAATAACCTATTTAATATTTTGTCAATGTAATATTACACTTTTGATTCATATTAAGGATGTGAAATGATGACTAGGCCCTATCAATTTTGTACGTGAAGCTTTCACAAACAACTACCAGGTCTTTGCCAGTTCCACAATAGTAAACGCAAATTTGAAAGTCAAGGAAAAACTGCACCCTGATGGCCTGACAAGCCAGACCCACATCAAGATGTTGGGTCTGGGAACTCACCATGGACGGAGCTGAATACGAGGGGCGGGATAAACGGTTGTCTTTCAAATTCCCTCTGCACGTTATAGGATAGCGCTACAACCAGGCAGAGCAACGAAGAAGGTAGCGGAGCTAGTTGATAGATTCAACTTTTGCCGTATCCAGTCGGCAAAACTCCGTACACATCTTCCTTTTTTAAGAATGATTTCTGTGCCGTTCTTTGTTCTTTTCTCAAAGAAAAGCTTAACTCCAAGTCTTCCAGAAGACCGCTGTTCCCAGCAGCAGCAGCCATAAGCCCCGCCCACCGACTCTGATTGGCCTGATAGGACTGACCAAAATTTGGTTTTTCCAGCTCGCAAGTCAATGGAGAGTGCCTAGACCCCCCTGGCTGCAAAATAAATTTGCTGCCACTAGGGTGCGTCTAGATTTCTAGGCTAGCACTCTGATGGAAGACAGACAGAAAGTGCAAGCTAGGATTTTTTGGTTAAACTTTTGGTTAAATTTGGTGAATTATTTAGCCCCCTTCCCTGTTTGTTAGAACGTTTAGAGTGGTACCAATGCATGCCTGATGTTTTCCCGTTTAATTCAATACCATAGTCTTCATCCTAACAGCAAAAGTGAGCTCACTACAACCTCTCATATACAACGGAGTGAAATCGCGGTCAACCCACAATTAATTTCTAACGCGTTTAATGTTTCAAATGAACCTAACAGAAATTATTAAACACGTTAAGTTTGACAGCACTAAATGGCACGATCATTTTCATAATCATGATGCACACTCATGTTGACAGCTGACTATTCAATTTGCTAAAGGAAGCCTATTATAATGTGTCCTGCTCTTGGCACTAACCAGTACCTCTTGCTGATGTTAAATTAACTCACATATAATGATGTAGGCCTACTCTTCTTCTTCAGTTTTATTTTTACACGTAGCATATAAGTGATCGTATTAGCGCCCCCTGCTATTGGCTGGTAATATCGCTTTATTAGACTTGCGCGGGAAAGTCGCCGGATGCCACAATCTTCTGAACATAGCCATACTGAGAAATACACAGAGAGTTGTGTGGCGCTGATAGTCTTAATTAGCGTTGTAGCAACTCATTTGGCAATAGCTTGAATGTAACAGATGTTCAATAATATCAAAAAGTTACGCACTAAAGCTTTAAAGGTCCAATATGTAATACTGTAGCCGTGATTAATTAGCCTGTTCAGGAGGAAATTAGTCACCTTGGTGTCCTTTTGGGCTCTAAGCTGTCTGCATCTTTCAAATACATCTCCAATATTTACCCGGTGTTACGTCTCTGGTCACGCAACTGTTAGAAACATGCCGTTTTTGTTTTTTTTCAATGCCGGGTAGAATCTATCTCCGTTGATCCTGTTCGTTTGTTTGCTGCTTCCATGGCTGTACTAACTTTACATCTGTAGTGTTCTGGATTTACGCTTTAACAGGTATATCTGGCAACCCGGACCGGCTGTCAAACAGGCAAGGCAGTTGATAACAACACAGAGGCCAAAACACAAACAGAAAATCTCTCACGGAACGGAAATTTCAAAAGGAGAAATTACTGGCATTAGTTCTTCTCTGCCTGGTGCGTTCCATACAGATGCTAAAGGGGGATTTTGGGGTAACACTTTACAATAAGGTACACAAAAAAATAGGTAGTTAATGATTAGTTAGTGTTTTTCAGAATGGTAGTTACTGTTTTTTGAATGAGTAACTACCATTCTGGAAAACAGTTACTAGTCATTCGTTACTCATTTTTTTGTGTGTTACAGATTTTTGCGTCCGTATCTGATGCTTACGGGTTGTGCACGTATATCAGAGGCTTTCAAATGAGGACATGTTTTATCTTTAGCATGTAAATGTGTTAATGTGTTGCATTTAATGATTTTACAAAAAGGTTACTTGTCTGTTATTTTGTTGTATCTTAAAGGTCCAATATGTAGGAATTTCTCCCATCTAGCGTTGAGATCATATCAAATTTGGATTTTGAATACGTGTGGTCCTCCATGTTTCCTTCTTCAAATTTGCCGGGGCCGCGAAGCTACGATACCCATTAGCAGCATTAGCAGCACCTGTGAGTTTAAGGTTTCCTAAATGCCATGTATATACATTTGATGTCAGCTTACTAATTGATTGCGAGTTTTGTGTAGATTTGGACTTTTATATGTTTATTCCACTTTGTTTAAACGGCGAAGTGGAGAGGCCTCGTACACCTGTTTGGAGCTGGCTGGTGAATGTGATGCTCGTACAGAACTTGCTGGAAACACCCTGTGACTCTATTTGTGGATCTACTGATCGCTGTGGATGACTTTTTTTTTCGTGTCATCGGATTACTGCAAAATATGGATCTTTTTTCTCAACGTGTCTTAACATTTTATGATGTGACTGCGCTTGGTTTCTGCGTTTGGAGAGGCATCTCAACAGACTGTAGGTCCAACACTGAGTGTTCACCGTTATATTTTAGTTGAATTTAAGTGTCGGGGCATTCCGCCACCGTCTATTCCAAGACAGCTGTGCCGTGATTGGATTTCATAAGGGCGAATTGTTAAATTGTTACAATGTAATTTAAAATCTGCTAAAATATAATAAACATATATGTTTTAGAATATAATGTTAAGCTTCGGCGGCTTTACCTATATGCTAAAATATACAATGACTGAGGAAGCCTAGTGACGAGTCCATAGCAACCAGTTTGTGTGTTGAATGTTACCCAGTGTCATTTGCTGAATGGTCTCAAAGTTTTATTGTTTTATTTCATGTGAATACTAGTTTACTAGAGGAGTAACTTAGTATTTGAAGTAATGCAGTAATGCAGGAAGTGTGCATTTATTTTCCATGCTTATTGTGTTTCCCCAACAATGTTAGGGAGTAAATGGCCACCACACCATAACAGAGGAGTGTCCCAAAACTCCTCCGGTGGCCCCTTAAATAAGTCCCTTATCATGTGACAGCGAAAACGCGAAAGGTGGAGCAGTATGTCCCGTATGTCCCTTACCGGCTAACGTATTTCAAGATGGTGCATGAATATGGAGCGTCTACCCCGGGTTCATGCGAATGCAAATGTAAAATTTCAAACGGGCAACACAGATTTTGATAATGAACAACTAAACACGTTACACACTGGACCTTTAAAGGTAACAACAAAAACTAATAGTACTAAGGAAGCAAAGGCATTCTTAACTTTCCTTTAATGGGATTAACGAGTTGGAATTACCCTTTTAAGACATTACATTATAACACTAAAATATTTACAAGCCTCTGTCGGCTCCTGAGCCTTCAACCTTCATCAAGTGCCAGGGCTCCGCCATCCGGTGTGGCCCCTGCTGTTTGTTAATGGACTTCCTCCTCTACTCTAACAGAAGGATGGCTGCTGTGTTTATGCGCTCAAGGTCTTTTTCAAGAGAGAGTATATGGGAAAAGTAACAGGTTCGATGTGTTTTATTGAAGGCTGGTTTAGGAAACTGAAGGAAGAAGAAGTTGTGCAGACTTGTTTGCAATAACTGGAAGAAGAATCTGTAAAGGGAAACTGCAGAGACAGATAAATACATGGATTAAATAAATAAACGGACACTTATTTATACAGCGTGAAGAAAGCATATAACCTGGGTTAATGCCATATAAGGGATTCATATCTTTGCCTTTGTTATTTTTAGACATAACCAGAAGGAAGGAAACTCAATGTCCCTCAGTAGTAGTCTGGTGGTTTTTCTAACTATTTAAAGTCCTCCTAAGCGTATATGATTGTCACATTCATGATTCTTTCCTTCAAAAACTATTCAAGTGTTGTTCAAAAGGTACCAGTATGTAAAATGTTTACTTTTGTTTATTCAAAAGCAGAGTTATGCCTCCAAGTCAAGTCAAGCCAGAGCCCCAAATCACAAATTTGTCTCAGGTTGCTTTACAAACGCACAAGATACAACACTTTTTTTTTTTTTTTTTTTAAAGAAAAACACCACAAAAAAATGTTGATGGGGAAAAAGGAGAATGCTCAGGAGAAGCAACAGGGATCATGCAATAGGTGTTGTATGAACAGAGTATAGTACAGAAGTCCAGTCAGATTATCGTTTCCAGTTTTATTCTGAAAGTGATAAAGGTTACTGATGGTTATTTTTGATTATTTGAATGAGATTGATTTGTTGTTGTGGTGTGATTGTATTTATATTACTGGATACCCTATGTGATTATCATTCCGATGTCACTGATAATTAATCTGTCTAGTTTACTTCAAAATGTTACATTCTTTGTTGATTTGCTAAAAGTGTTTGCAAGACAAATGCACATTTGCAATAGCTGCGACCACATAGATTTCATGCACGCACGCACAAACGCACGCACGCACGCACGTACGCACGCACACAACCTGACAAACACTTCACCACCATAATACATTTTAGCTTCTTAAGGCAAGAGACTGTGGGTGCCAAATGGGGAGATGTTTGTGGACCGAACAACCGACCAACCGAGCATCTCTCAAAACCACAGTGAAAAAAAGAATCATCATCAGAAAGACATCAGGAAAACCAAAAGACAGGAAGGAAAACAACACATATGAGAACAGAGAGACTACAAAATAAAACAGGAAATGGAACAGCAACAGAAAACATGAAACCAACTAAACTACTTCCAGCAGAGAAGGAGTCGGCAGCTCAGCATTAAAAACCTGCACATCAGTGCCTTAGAATACAGCTGACCTATATGCAGCTCAAAAAAACTGTTTCTGAAAATGACGAAGCTACCAACAGCTTCCATTCACCTCATTCCTCCCACTCACAAGCAGCAAGCAAGGGTTCATTCAGACCAAGGACAGGCTCTGTTTGTCTGTACCCTGGTGCTTTTTTTCCTCCATTTTAAGCCGCTGCTGGCTAATGGTTGAATATGATGTGTATTTATTCATCTCACCCCTGTTGGCCTGACAACAGAGACGCACAATCATTTAAAGAGGACACACAAAAAGAAACAGGGATGTCTATATTTACCTATTTTTCTCTGTATTGGGATAATGCCAGACATGTTCATTTGGATGGAGATTAGTTCTGCTACTGGAGCTAAAACTCCTGTGTGGACAGAGCAAGTTTTTGTCTCAAAACGCTGCTTTAAAGTGCTCATGTTATGCTTTTTGGCTTTTTCCCTTTCCTTTATTGTGTTATATATCTTTTTTGTGCACGTTATAGGTTTACAAAGTGAAAAAGCCCAAAGTCCACCCCAAAGGGACTTACCATCTCCAACAGAAAACACTGTTCACAAACTGCTCCAAACAGCTCTATTGTAGTCCAGCCTTTACTTCAGAGACAAACGTGGTCACTTTGTAACACACGTTATAATGCTCGCCTAGCTGCTAGCGTAGCATGCCCTCATATGCTTCTGACTGGCTAGTAGTCCTTACCTAGCTACTGCACATGTGCGGCTCCCAATAAAGATGGAACAGAAGTGAGATGCCTCACTCTGTAGCTAAAACATAGAGCTCAACACACAGGGTGAAAAGAGGAGCTGCAGCAATGTGTAGTACGACAAAAATACGGGTTTTTTTGTGGTCTATGTAGCCTTATAACGCTGTTGCACATTGCTCTTGGATACCACTGATGTTTCACTTTTATGCTGTCAAATTTCATTATAGCTATGCTGGCTCATTATGGTCTCTGACTGAAAAGAACACACAGCTAAACAAAAAATGTGTTTAGATCTTCAGAGTTCAAATGGTCTTCAGGGATGTAATCTATCAAAGTTCATCATCTGTAAACTGCATGATGGTACAAATTAAATCTTGGACTGCTCTTCGTGTAAACCCGAGCTGTGGAAATTGGAAAATCTAACCCAGAAGACAAACAACAACAAAACAGTGATGTCATGAAAAGAATAAAGTGAATTTGGTAACATCTCCTATTAAAAACGGATTTGGTTTTTATTAGCAGCCAACTATTAGGTCTCAGATGTTGGAGCTTCCCACAGGCACCTGAAAAGACAGGCTGCCCTTTTAGCCGCAGTAGCGTACATCAGTAACATTGTGACAAAGGAAAGACAGATTAATGCTGCCTAAATGTTCTATATTTTTTTTTTTTTTTAAAAAAAAAAAAAAATTTTTTTATTTAAAAAAAAAAAAAAACCAAGGTTTGATAAAACCAGAATTATGAATTCCAGTTACCCGTCAGCATTAACATCGGGTGCATGCGTACGTATCATCATGGTGTAGCGTTACATATTGTGTCTATTTCGGTACATGTCAACAATCCTGTGAAGTATTCTGTTTATCTCCCAATAGTTGGTGAAGTGTGCTGCAATGCTGAAGTGATGAAGTGCTATTTCCTCCCACTGTCTCAATTATTAGCTCTCTTTCCCCTGTTCTGTCGCTGAAGTGCCACAGTTGTGTCAGCAGCATTACTCATACCTGAGCTGGATACACTAGGAGGGCAGGCCTGGATCTGCCTTAATTACCCACTTCCATTTCCTGTTCCTCGATGTGCCAACATCCCGCCGTGGGCGGAAACCGATGACGGGAAACAACACAGGATATTATTATAGTTTCACTGATATAGGGGCGGCAGACTGGGAAGAAAAGTTGCGGATGTCTCAAGTCAACGCACTGTAAGAACACACACATTCAGAGGAATGTTTACTGATTCCCATGAAAGATGTTCTTTTGCACTCTTGAATGAAAGCTTTCAGGGACGGAAGCATCAGAAAGGACAAGGAGACAAGAAAGGATCCTGCACACTGTCCAAACCAATAAGTCAACCCAAACCCATACGACCATAGAAAAAGATCTGGGCTAAAATCAGTACATTTGTTAGATTAACTCACTTCAGTACGTGACGAAATTACGCACAAGACTGTCTTCCCCCTGAAAAATGTCTTCATATTTACAAAAACAGGACTTTCACCCAGGAGACCGGGGTACGTGTCCTGTTTAAAAAATAAAAGTAAATGGAAAGAAGCCTGAATGAGTTTCTCAATGTTTCCCAAATGCATTTAAATATTAATTAAACTGTCTTTGTGACATATTTCATCCTCCAGAATACCATGTCATCTTTTATTTGGAGCTAAAACATTAAGATCATATACACATTGCAAAAGAGGCAGTATGAAAGTAGAGAACAAAGAAATCTTCTCTGCTTGATTACAGAGTGAGGGTTATAGTTGACATTTACCAATAGATTATTAGTTGACATGTTCCTGCTTCAGAATCAGAAAAGGTTTTATTGCCGCAATAAGAACACTTAGGTGGAATTTGCCATCTCAGTCAGACTGACACCAGACAGGTGTTGGACACAACTTACACTATGCTGTGTAAATGTGCAAATGAAAAAATGGAGGCTAACAGACCACACAGTGAAAAAAAATCAGTTAAGTGGGCTTGATAGCAGGTCTGTCAGCGTGGGCAGGATGTGATGTTTGCCCCCCTTGTTTCTCTCATTTTGTCATTTTGAAAATGGCTTTTAAATGATAATGACTATTTATACTTCTCTTGAGTTGGCTGCGTGGGCTCCGATGGAGACAGCGCCGATGATTCACAGCCGTTAGAGATCGCCTTTTGTCAACCACCGCTTCCCTTTCCATGTGGCTCTCCCTCTCTTTCTCTTTCTGCTATCTCTCTCTTGATATCACGCTCCCTCCATCGCTTTCTCTTCAGCAGAGCAAAAATAGAAAGATCACTGTAGTCACTTCAGGTAGAGGCTGTGTGGGTGGAAGGACATGTTGGCTCAAGGTTTATGAAGGAGCCAAAGATAGTGTTTAAAGGAGAGGTTTCATAAGTCTGACTCACAAGGAATAGAAAGAAAACAAGTTTTTGGCATTGGCCGATTCGAGAATTCAAGTTTGAATTCACTCTTTGACAAGAAGATTCAGAAAAAAATATAAAATGCATTTTTAGAATTTAAAAGGCTGAAAAAAGATCATGTTAAGATCCATTTCTTTTTTTTCTTTCTTTTCCCTTTATTATAGAGTGACAGTGGATAGACAGGAAAGGGGGAGAGAGATGGGGGATGACACGCAGAAAAGGACAGCAGGTCGGATTTGAACCCGTGCCGCTGCAAAGGACTCAGCCTACATGGGGCAAACATTAAGATCTATTTCTCAGCTAAAATGCCATCTCAGTTAAAAGTACAACAATTTTATCAATGTTATAATAAAACTTTACCACATGCAGCACCACATGTGTTTTGTTGGTGATAGACATTTGCAAAATCCTTACTGCTAAATCTATGTTATGGACGTGTGTCATGTCACAGCCAAGCCAATGAAAGTGGCTTTGCCAACATTAGCTGAGCCAAGATCTCGCATAATCATACTTTGTTTTGGCGCGGTGCCAGCGCTGGCCAAAATTCATAATTCTTAAGGGGTAAAAAACGCTCTCGGTTGTTTGTAATTCTTCCAAACCAATCACAATCGGGTACTTTGGAGTACTGCAGTGGGTATGTGAGATTTTCAAAACATATCAATAATGCATGATTCCTAAAATAATTATACAACAGTATAATAATATATGGATTTAGTGATGGATCTACATTTTGAATTCAACACTTCTCAATTCTGTGAGTAGTAGAGAAATGTAGATTGTTGTTTTTCAGTTACAAGGTTGTAGGGTTTACAGTGACACTGATGGCACAGCACTGTATTTTACTCTTTTTATTTAGCCTTTTTTTCTACGAAAATGTTTTTCACTGGTCTGGGGGTACTTGGCTGAAATTTTTTTTTCAAAGGGAGTACATTATTGAAAAACCTTAACTAATTGTCTTTTTTGACAAGCATCATTTGATTATCGGTGCCCTAGAGGTGAAGGGATTTTGAAAACGGTATCACGCAGATAGCGGAAGGGGAGGCCAATGGCAGGCTTACAACCATTGACATATATATTAATGGACCAATAGACCCCGTTGCTCTGGACGGAGACCAGTGAAGGCTATTAGAAGCACTTTTCCGGTGATGGCCAGCTTTACTGCGTAGCCTCCAACTGACAGAGACAGCGTAAATGTGACGTGAGCAACGTGTCTGAAAGTTGTAAGTGTTCTGGTAGCTGTGCCGAGAGAAATCTCAATCATTCCCAATCTTACAGAGACGGAGAGTGTAGGTATATGTAAGGAGATAACATAAGCACAGGCTAATTATTGCTAACTAACATGCTAGTTAACATTAGTAATTAAACCTAAACAGCTAATGTAAATTCGAAACTGCCTGGCAGCTTCTGCTGTACTACACAGTAATTCCTCTACTGTGCGACAGTAAGTCACGCGTTATGACACAATCGTTAGCCTATTTTTACAAAAACGTTTTCTACGGAGCCATAACGTGAGATACAAGGTAACGGAGCCTTTTTATGCGTTGTTGTTTTACTTCGACTAAACAATGGACAAATCGAGTCTTTAAACGCTTCGGATGTAAAGTTATTCTCAGTCAAGTGACGTAAAATAAAAATGGCGGTCAGCGGAATGCTAACAGGAGGTGATGGCCAGTTAGCAACAAAATGGCGCCATGATGGCTCGAGTTCTGAAGCGAAGCTTACCCCCTTGCTTACAACATCCTGTGAGTCAGACTGGCTTAGCCCCGGCAGAGGAAGCTGACTCAACATGGCCTCATCTCCTTCTGACTAGTTGTTAAATGCTATGACACACAGGCTGACTGAAGAGTTCCAAGACAATTCTCTAAATCTGGCACTATGAGCAACTTTCACATCACACACTCATTTGATTCATTGTAAAAAAGGTCCGCTTCAGATGTAGATTATGGCAGCCACAGTTGACAGAGAAATGTGATATAGCTTCTTTAAAAGCTATAGTGCGTAGTTTCTGTCACCCCCCTGAGGAATTCTAAGTAATGACAACATAACACGATACAAGCCTTTCGTGATCGACTCACTCAGTTGCTAGTAGCCAAGGAAGACATGGAGGATTTAAAGGTGCCCTGCCACACGTATTTCATTACTTTGTGGTAATGTCTGAAGTTCTACCATGGACTTTGTAAAAAATTTTGTGGAAAAGATGCCTTGGTTACCTTGTTTCAAGCCATTCTAGTGTGGTATAGAAAGCCTACGGGAAGACTCAGCTCGATTTCTGCCAGTTCTCATTAATATTCAACAAGCAATCTGATTGGCTAACAGATAGCCAATGAGAGCCTGGAGACTCCTTTACCCAGCCCAACTGGGTGAGCTAATGAATAGTAATGAGCTCAGGCAATATGATGTCAGACTGACCAGCTTTTGTAATTGGCCTGATTTCTCTGCTTATTTCTTTACAGTGGCTAGAGCTGACAAAGGAGGTAAAAGTAAATTTTCACATTCACAACATAACACAAACACATATGGACCTAACATATTTCAAAAAATGCAAGTAAAAACGGTTTTGTATGGCAGGGCACCTTTAAAAAACATGGATTCTTCAGAAGAGGTAATTATCATAACTTGAGTTTTTAGCCATACTGATACAGAGAGAGTTGTGTGGAGCTGATAGTCTTAATTAGCTTTGTAGCAACTCATTTGGTAATGGCTTGAATGTAACGTTTATTAATGTTTATTAATATCAAAAAGTTATGAACTAAAGCTTGAAAATGCACTTGCAGTTATGAATCAGAAATCACTTCTCTTTTTTTTGGAAATTTGAACCAGATTGTGGTTGTTATGTTGTCATCGCTTGATCTGATTCTTGATTATGTTTTGTCTGCATCACATCTACATGCCTATTGGGCTGTGAAGACCATAAAAGCAACGTCTCAACTTGACAGACTGTGGTTGGTCTTCTTGGTTTAAATGTGACGAGACAGCAGGTTTGTTACAGATGAGAAAAGCTTGTGATACACCGAACTAGAACCAACAATTTTCCAATCAAACACACTACTGCTACTTTAAAAATCCAAGCTGGTTCTACCCGGATGCCTATAATGGCAAAAGCTTATTATGGTATAAACCATGAAAACCGGATGTTTCCCCTCCATTGCTTTGCCTGTATCTGGGACAGCTCACAGTAGCACGTGCAGTACGGTTTGTTCAGTCACACTGCCTTTTCTGCCGACGTTTGGCCGTCAGCTCTGTGTGTCTGGGCCTTTAGACCATCTCAGGGCTACCAAAGAGACTTTGTTTCAAAAACAAAAAACAAAAGTGAAAATGGTTTATTAATTCTAAAAGGCAAAGATTAGTTTATGTCAGAGTTCAACTTATAGATCATGTTAAAGGGTAGCTTGGCTCCACCCTCCTACGTACTTACACTCAATTTTAATTTCCCTTCAGTCTTGGGTTTTCTCCAGCCAAATTTTTGCCAGTCCAATCAGCAAACAGAGGGAGTGGCTGAGAACGATTATGTTGAGGCCATGCGCTAGAGTTGTAGTTCCGTAATGGTGGCGGAGTAAGATGCGAGCGAAGTCATTCTGTCCGTTGTGGCAACACTGCCAAATATCCAGAAGTTAAAGAACAAGAACTCAGCAAGAACAATCTTTGCTGAGTTGTGTTGGTGGCCATGATGTTGTGGCCCTCCTCCCCACGGGGTTCGGGAAAAGTTTGATTTTCCAGCTCGCTCCGTTAGTGGTGAAGGAGTTGGCTAAATCTAACGCTAGCGATGCTAATGATAAGCCTTGTCAGTCTCCCCTCTTGTTGCACATGCGCATGACATAAGTCACGACCAAACGTTAGCGATTTGTTATGGCAGATCCAGAGAGGCTCTGGGCAGATCCAATAGTTTTAAACTTCAACAGAGTACCCGCCTTCAAGGAAGTTAACACTTGTCAATGGAGAGTGGCCAGACTCTCTGTACAAATGAAATGTACCAGAATCTGGTAGGACCAGGCTGGTTAAAGGGTAAATGTTGTGCTAAAATGTCAGACTGTTCCATCCAGAGCAAACTTAGTCTAGGTAGGGTGATGATCACACTGGGGGGAAAAAACACTGTCTTGCTGTGGAAAGTGCGTGGGCTGAATGGCTGTAATAGAGAACATTGTATTATACTATACACACACACACACACACACACACAGTTCAAAACACTGAGTCCCACAACAAAACTCTCTATTCTGACTTTCCCCCTACTCCAGACATTCCTTCCCAGCATTCCAGAGGGCGTGGGTGGGGTCAGAGGTCCCAACGACACAAGTGATGATTTTAACAGCAGGGAAGCATGTTAAAAAAAACCTACACGCATGTTTGTACTCTGTCTATACTTATGAGGACATAATAATAATTGCATTCCCTGTAGCCCTTGACCCTTACCGGAATCTATCTCTCAAACTGCCCTTTGAGGAAGCAGGACATGACAAAATGTCCTTAAAGTTGACACT